>NC_047166.1:17499739-17702239 GCF_009819705.1 Hippoglossus hippoglossus | reverse complement strand
ATGCAATAGATCATGTCATCCTGATAATGTTACCTCTTAAGCAAAATGCCAAACATCTGCTTGATCCAGCTTCTCATATTGTGAGTACTCGAAGCTTTCCTCTGTCGTACATAACAAAACAAACTGAATCTTTGGGGATTTTGGACAAAACAAGACAAAATAAAAATGTCACCTCGGGATTAGAACCACAGAGGCTTTTTAAAAACATGTTCCAATACATTTGAGACTTAAACAATCCTGTATCAAAATGATCTGCACATTAATCAATAATGATATAAATAATTGTTAGGTGCTGTAGTACACTTAGTAAAGGTTTGTGGCGTTGGATTTACATTTACCCTATTCTACATATACTTATCTACAAGGAGTCAGAGAAGCTTCATTTGTGGCAGCCATGATGACAAAAACATTGATTATTAAACACTTTTGGTCTATAGTGTTAATGATTCTGTAGTTCATAGTTTCCTATATAAGAAACACATCAAAAAGCTGTTCTACTTTGAAACACATGATTCATATGTAACATTTCCTGTCAAATACAAGAGAAGAGAAATTTACATTTTAGACATGATATATTAATCAAGTGCAAATAGTGCTCTGATTAACATATCAGTCTCGCTCCCCGAGCCCTGAACTGTGGCGGCGCAAAAATAATTACCTGAGTAGGGGATTTTTTCTTTCAGTCTGATCTGCACTCGATGTAGCGTGTCAGGCAGTATTTACATGACGCACACATCATCTTTGACTTTCTGATGTTGGCTGTGTTCGTTTTGTTCAAAGCAGACATGACACCTGTTTAAAGATAGAGAAGCAAAACAGGTCTGACAGTAAGATCCAAAAGTCTTTAACCACCTGAACCAGAGAACTGAAAACACTTTGTACTCAACGATACAATAAATTAACTGGTATTTTCCGTGGTCAATGGAGTGTGGTGAGGAGCCTGGAGTGGAACTGGTAGCAGTGTTCGGAGCAGTGAAAAGTAATTTGTTTCTGTCTCTTTATTTGTTTGTTTGTTTCCTTGTTTTCGTTAACACAATCAACAATTTATCAGGAGTACTGCCTAATTGTCATGACTGATGAATCCAAACGTCCACTCTGGTTTTTTTCACTCTTAAAGGAAACATTAAGAGAGCTTTGGCTTCTCTAAAACTTGGACAGCCGGAGCTTTGTGTCTCTTTTTGAATATTTACCAGTCAAAATAAGTGGGGGGGGCGCAAACTGAGCTAGCATTGAGCTAATGTTTACTTGTTGAGCATCTAATACATCTGTGTACATACACCCCTCGGTGATAACTCCCTATCAACCATAGAGAGAGTGGAATAACGAAGAACCTGGCATGAACTAAAACAAGGTCACGGGGGCTGAACCATAACCATTATACCCATTATGCCTGTGGTAGGAACATTTTAATGGTAACAGTAATACAATGACCAGTGCAGGAATATCTACCATGATGCTGGCGAGGAACCAACGATTGTTTAGCCCTTCTGAAGATCTGGATGTGATCTGGAGTTTATTGGATGGACGCTGTGGCCAGTGGGGGATCGATTAATGGCACAGGGAGGTTGTGGCATAATCTGATCACTTCAAGATGTAGAAACAGGATAGAACAAATATTGAAAAGAGAAAGAGGTTCTGTCCAAAATACCTTTCCAACAACTATTTAAGACACAATATTTACCCTATAATCTGCCATTATATTTGTGAATTTTGTGCATCATATAGTTTTGTACAATGGAATCATGCATGCTACTGTCAGCTGACACAAAGCATTGCATTGTATAAATGCAATAACACAGATGTAATAACGCAAAATAACCATAATTCATTAATGTATGAGTGTACATTTGTTTTTATGGAAAACTAGCGCCCGACTGATATGGTCTTTTGAGGAACTTGAATTAAGAAAACAAACATTTATTTCTACGTAAAATATAAACATAAATGCACTCGATTTCTGCATTATTTATTCTGTAGTTCGGCAAACTTAAATTTAGAAACCGATTTTTCTCTGAAAGGCTCATATCGGCCACGTTGACTCTGTCAGGCTTTATAGAAACAATGAATGAGTGAGGAGGGCAGGGACTTTTCACCCAGCTGTGATAAGCCTTAGCGATAAACCTCCTGTTTGAACTTTTTCTAAGCTTAGTATACTGGGTGTGGGATTTGAAATACACAAATTTGAGCAATGCATGCCTAGCCATGGGTTTACTGGTCTCGATCAGTGCGGCCATTGTGATTCTTCCTATACCAGCAGGGCTCATTGGCTCCTCGTGGATTATAGGGACTGTGAGGCCAGCTGTTGTTTCAGTGCGTCCCCGTCAAGCATCAAAACATCAAACAGCAGGCATGACTTAACTGCCCTCGGAAGATCACGCACTGTTGTTGTGCCTGTCATTTTTATCTCAGGAAGGAGTCTTTGCATTTCTCTCCCACTCGGTGTACCACTCTTGATTTCCTCTCATCCTGCCTGTCCGTCTTCCTCTGTCTCCTCTTGACGGTTTGACAGTGTGACAGCAGCAGAGAGATGTCTTCAGTCTTGTGGGGGGGTGCTGGTGGTGGTGGTGGTGGTGGTGGTGGGGTGTCAGCAGGAGTGAGATGTCTGTCGTGGCACCACTGATTGCTAAGTGTGTGGGTGTGTGTCCATGCTCCTGTGAATTTGAAGCTTGTGTGTGGAACTTGTAGGTGTGCTTAAGTGTTGCATATTGAAAATCAAAGGGGGGAGTTTGTCAATCCCTTTATTCGCTTTTTTATAAATTGCCTGTTACTTTATCAGGCTGCAGTGATGGAGAGATACATATATTTGTAAAGGCAGAGGCTTTGTCTTGAATAAAGCACCTTTATGAACAATGCCTCTGTGGTGTTTTGGTTGTTGCTGCCTCTCAAGTTGCAAAAGCAAAATCCCTTTTCATACGCTGCACTTCCTTACCTCGGCCATGGAGGTTATGTTTTCATTGCTGTCTGTTGCTTGTTAGCCTGTTAGCAGGATTACACAAAAACTACAATCCGATTTTTATTGTAATTTGTCAGAACGATGCGGTACAGGTCCGGAAAGAACCCATTACATTTTGGTGCAGAACCGGATCAGGGGTCCGATGCAGGATTTAGTTTTTCACTTTCTTTAACATTGCAGAAGAGCATTTTTCGTCATTTTGTGAATTTCTCAGGAAATAATATAGAGATCTTGATGAAAGAAATCTTGCATATTTTGTTTTGCAGCTTGATTGAATTTAAGGGGGCTGTTGGGCCTTGATGGAGCTATGTGCTCTACTGAGTCCCATTCTCTTTTAGCTTTTATTTTTGGAGAGAAACACCAGATACTCAAATGTGTTATAATGTGCTTCTCAAAGAGGTGATTTGTGTGTCTAGTTTGTGGGATTATTGAACAACAGAGGGGAGCAGAGAAATGGTTTGAGACAAATATCTTATTTAATAATGATGCTTCAATAATCCTTGTTTTTAAATATATATATATATAATTCAAGCTTGTGAATTCAAGCTTGTGCAGTCACTGTCTTTACTGCTTCCACCCTTCTTTGTTGGATTCTCTATAGCCATTTTCAGACATGAACTGTGGGTAAAATCCGGAGATTTGGGTCCGGACTCTACCCGTACTTTGCCTTTCACAAATGCACAACGCAGTGGAAGATTCTCTGCACAGACGACAACAAGTCCTGCACATTATCCCCCGCTGTGTTCTCGCATCGAATTCCCATTTATTGGAGGCCAGGCCGAAAAATCGGCAGAAGCTGCGGTGCCTCTCACTCGGACATTTGCGCTAACACATGCACCTACTCTCAGTGCATGTCTGAAGCAGCTCATGTCTATGTAACACTGTGGATCCATGTGACATTGACTTTTTGAAAAGTTGACTTATTTCACCTCAAAATGTCTGTTACTTGTTGGAATCAGCAGCACAAAAACAAACCTCTCGGCAAATGCAACTACCCTCAACAATACTGTTGGCTCCAACAGTATATTCAGGTTTGCTTCACAAAACAGTTGATTTGTAACCTGCTAAACAATATCCTCTGATTAACAACAGCCAGGTAACTTGCCATTGAGACGTCAGCACAAAGCAGCCACAGTCTTTGTAGATTTGTGTAAGAAGGATGTGACAGGATGGGAAAGTTTGCAGTAACAGATCAAAGCAGCTTGTAGAGCTCTGTTATTATTAATCTAACAGCAGTGTTCATATCCTCTCTCTTTCTTGGTCTCGTGTTATATTTGAGTTATACTTTTTATTTGGTAGCCAACTGTATTGTGTACTACAGGGTATTTTGTTAATGCTCAGCTATTCCACCACTGGCTTCAGTGGGAATGTTTGCAAAAAGAAAAATATAGATGCAATGGCTTCTATGCTCAACAGAAAGAAAGAACAATGTTGTTGAGATGTTGTCGGCTGGGAGAGAAACATGCCAGGGCACATGAAACCAGTGGAATGAGAGGATGTGCGGACACAGATAAAGATGAGAGTATATGACCTTGGCATAATGTTAATGACAGACTTGATCCCACATAACCTTCAAAGACAAAAGAAGCCCTTATTACCGCTGAGAGGGGAAACCCTGTGATGGTTGGTCTGCGCTCTCAAAATGATAAACTGATCGGATTTTATGTGTGTGTGGTTGTATGTGAAGGAGTTTTCAAGTGCGGTGGAATTTCCCCCGATCCTTGTATTTCTATCAGTGGAATTACCCCTCAGGACACCTGATGCTTCACACACACTCACACACACACACACCCACACACTTACACGATCTCACCCACACACAGGGAGCCATGTTAAAGTGACAGAGATTATTTGTCTGCTTGGGTCTCTTTCACCACAGCCTTTTTGATTGGTCAGAGACGTGCTCCCATGCTATCCTTATACTGATACCCGATAACCTGCTGTCAATCTATATGCATTTAACACTTCTGTAAAAGGAGCTTTACCATTTATTGTTGCAGCCAGTGGCCAGAAGCAGTATGTGTTTGGGTTGTCTGTCCGCCTGTTCGTATGCTCCATTCCTATGACCATGATATTTCTAGAATTCCTTGAGGGAATTTCTTCTATTTTGGAACAAAAATTGGAAGTCAAATGTCATCTCTCTGTGACCTCACAGACCCTTTTTCATCTTGTGAATGTGTTAACTACGCCTTGAGAGGATCCTTTAAAACCATATCATTTGATGTCCTTATATTGGAAATAAATAAGTGGAGACTGAAACTGGTTGATGGAGGCAGACAACTGTGGGGCGGTAATTCTAGTTATCTTTTAGAAAAACATAGAAGAAGGATCATCATTTGCACATGCAGTTACTTACTGAAAAGATAATTTGGAGCTTTCAAACGGCAGTATTTTTCAGCCCAAAGAGACATATTGTATTACTTAGGTTTTTAACAGGATGCCAAGACAGAGCAATATTCAAAATTCACCAATTAATCCCTTGGTTTTCTTTATTTCTAGTCAGAGATTCAATCGAATGATATGTCAATTCTAACAAGATACAGAGAACCTTCACATAAGCTTTGTGTGGATTAGTGTTCCTGTTGTAGCAGGGACATACCGCTGTTCATAATCCCTACTGTGAGCACACAGAACTACATATAGGCATATATTCTTCTGTTGATTCTGTGTCATTAAATTCCTCAGGCGCTTCACTGTGCATGTTTTCTATATGGAGCCCAAATCAAAGCCAGTTGCAGCCATCCTGCCGGCACCCACACACAGGCAGAGACAGTGGACTGGAGTATGATGTTATTTTCCAGGCTGAGCTAATTGTCTCTGGGGCTCAGTTCTCTCTCTCTCTCTGTCTCTCTCTCTCTCTCTCTCCGGTTGCAGTTGGACTTTGCTCTGTTACACAATGCAGCCGTGGGTCCCCGGGAAGGCTCTAATGAAGAGTTATGAGAAGCTAGATGCCTCTTGGCTGCGGAGAGAGAGAGAGAGAGAGAGAGAGAGAGAGAGAGAGAGAGAGAGAGAGAGAGAGATGGTGGGAGACCACGGGGAGAGAGACAGAGAGAGATGGAAGATGGGAGTGACGCATTGGAAGGGTGAAGAGAGAGGAAGATGGTGAGAGAAGAGAGGAGGGAGAGAACATGCAGTGAGGCTGGAAGATAGATGGCGGGGGGGGGGGGGGGGGGGGGGGGGGGGTCTATGGGACCCAACACCCTTGGAAGCTCCTGGAAGCCAAAAGCCTGTTACTGCAGTAAAACGCTCTGCTTGTGCTACTGCGTTACATTAGTACATATACAGCAATGCACAGATCTCTTGACCTGATCCGTGTGGTGAAGATTACGTTTTTTTTCAAAATAAAGTCATAATTTTTGCATCCTCGCAATGAGAGAAAGTTGGTGTTCTAAAACAAGAGCATATCTGTTGCATTTTTATAACTGGCCAGCATCGGTTTTACTGTCCTCGGGAGTGCTAACATGAATTATCCTCGGACTGTGCAAGTTGGGTGTTTATTCTTCTCTCCCTCAAGGCCTGCTTGAGTCTCTTCTTCTGTCCCTCTACTCTCTTTATCTATCCATATGATAAACATCTGCTTGTATAACGATTACATTTGTAAATGTTGTGTAGCTTTTTCCTTCCTTACACTTTTCTGCCCGTGCTGTGTTTGTGTCTGTGGGAGGCAAGTATCTTGTTTTCACTCTGACCCGCCGTGGGTTTTCTAAGAAACATCTGAAAGGTTAGAAAAGCTAATCGCAGGATTTATTCAGCGTCTGTGTCTATTTTCAAACATTTTAATGAATAACATGTCCTTGCATATAGTAGGCGTCTTCATAATGTCACCTTTTTGCTCGAGAGAAGTCCTTTTAAATTAGCATGTAAATATGAATTGAGTGTAGGCACACAAGTTTATTTTTTGTTATTTTGAAGCAGTGGTCAAGCTCCAACTCAAGCACAGTGAGATTTTTAAAAGATATATTGAGGATTATTATTGAGTGTTGACTCACAAAGGACATCGAGGAAAATCACAGATCAGCCACCGTGAATTCTTTCAAAAAGTGCGTTCATCCACACAGTGTCATAAATATACAACTGTCCTCAACTTTATCAGTTGTTAACTGCATTGTTTACATCATCCGACCATCGTGGTTTATTTGGACTTTTTACATTCAGGTATAAATAATATACCCGAGCACTGTCACCCCAACATAGATCGCAGGTCCATGAGTTTAATTTATTTACACTTACCACTATATTTTTACTAAATGATCACGAAAGCACCATATCAAACAGACGTAACCAGCCAACGTGATCAAACCTGACCCCAATTGATTATTATTTCACAATTTATCCCGAACCCAGCTCGACAGCAGAAAAAGTAAAGAAAATCCTGGCAATTCATATGTAGCCTTCCCGTAGCTTCCAGATACTATCTTTAGATTATTCACAGGAAAAAAGAGTCGACAGTTGCCATTTATTTTCAAGTTTTCTCGCCTACATAACAAAAAAACTATTGCTTTTCCCTTGGTTAGAGCTATCTCCCCCCTATAGTATACGCATGACAGTGCAGCCTCAACCATTCTGATTTCACATGGGGTTGACCGGGTCAGGCCTTTGGAGGGTGGTGGAGCCTCTTTCTGTCCCTTTTCAGGAGAGAATCCTTTCTTTAACTTCTTCTTCTCCCCGGCCTTCACTGGAGTCTAAATGTCAGCCAGCCCGGGAGAGAGGCAGACAGAGGAAGAGAGAGGGAGATCTGCGGTCTGCTGGGAGACAGCCATTGAAAGCATACATGATGACACACTTCCCCCATTCAGCCTGATGAGCTATTGAAAAGCAAGATGACATTTCACAATAATACACCATATAGCTCCAGAGTTTAGCGAGATGAAACATTATTCATAAATATGTGATGTCTGGCATTTATTGATGTTTGTGGCCAGATTTACTGTCAAATTATTCTCAGTTTCAGTTTGCGTTTTATTTGTGGGGAAATATTCTGCACCTCCACAAAGCGATGAACCATGACAGAGAGCTGTTATTCTGGGCTGTACAACCACATTGTTTAGCCCAAGGAATTTAAACGCTCATCGTGAATAATATGAAAAGATTCATAAGACACCCCTCCTACATAATTATGAAAAATGGTCTGGTGTATGTATGTTTGAGCACACTCCTGTGAGTTTCGAGGTTGCAGAGCACCAAGAATTGAGTTCAGGCTTTAGCTTTGTGCCCTAGTTACAGGGGAGATTCTGCTACATCAGCCTGCACACTAGACTGCAAAATCAGTTTTAGGTGATGAGAAAAAAAATGATTTAGTTGACGTGGTTATCCCAGGAGAGAGTGTTTGAAAACTCTGAGAACTGCGTCTTGTACTTGCTGAGGTGTGCGTCTCTGTAGCTTTATTTTCCAGCATGTGCGTGCACATGTCAAGTGGAACCCTAACAATGCAGTGATTGGGGAAATCACTTTGGCTTTTTGCGAACCACAGGCAAGATCTTGCTGCTGTGCTCGTCCTCTTTCCTCGTCTCACTACCTTCAATTTTTACCCTTTTCACCTTCCTCTCTGCGTCGCCCTCTTCCATCTGTCCTCCCTCTGTCAGAAGAGGAGCGCGTGTGATTTCCTTTTATGTCCCCAAATCGGTGTGAAGTCCCCATGAAGAGTAGTAGATTAGCGCCATTCTCATCCAGATCATTTAAACAGCTGCAGCGATGGTGGTGCTGCCGACATCTGAAGCCTTTTGTCTCCTGAGAGACACCCTGGCTGTTGGTTGAATTTCTGTCGCTTCAGATCAGCCCAGCTGGAGAAACACTAAACAGGCACATTTTATTCGCTACGGGCTCCCACGGATGTTCTGGCTACACAATGCTGGAGCCGCAGTATCAACAAAGTATTGACTGTTGCATTCGGGGGAACAGAGAGGGTACCGTCGGGGCGTGAATTAAATTTCACAGAACTAAGGGGGGGGCTTTTTGAAGAGGGCAAAATGGCTGTTAGTGTGAATTGTCTCAGCGTGTTGTCGTTGAAGTTTGTGGGTTTTATACTCTGTGGCTTCAGGTGCAGAAAAAGAAAGACCGTTAAAGTGATCATCACAGACGAGGCCCCCAGTCAGGCTAGTCAGTGTGAGCAGTCAAATCAAGGCTTGTAGTCGTCGTTACGCATGCTTGTGTAAGGGGAGACACCTGTAGATGAAGCACACAATAACAGTGTAATTGCTCAAAGCTCAGTCATTTTAAGGGTTTTATTATATCGCTTATCCCTCTCGCTTGTCCAAAGTTATATGTGCTTAGGATCGCATGTATCATCTCAGCGTTCTGTTGTCATTCTATGGCATCCTGTGTTATATGTTAAGTGTCTTTTATACAGAGGAATAAAGGTAGGATGGAAAATTCTCTGGGAAATACTTTCAGCAAGTTTTTATTTTGACATTCAAGTCTTTAAATTGAATTGTTATGAAAACTAGGGGACAGATAAGTATTTCAGCAAAGTGACTGCCATAAGCTGTGACATCAATACATTTACAAACCTGATATTAGTTCAGAGAAAAGCTTAAAGGAATAGTTTGACATTTTGGGAACGATACCTTTCGAGAGTAAATACGTAGCTGGAGCCAGCGGCTGGTTGGCTCAGCTGACCATGAACACTGGAAACAGGGACACAACTAGCCTGTCTGATTCTGAGTCTGAAAACTATTGTCAATAAGTTTCCTGGTGGTTTTGTTACAGACTGTCATTGTGTCTCTTTCACATTCTTCTGAACTTGCACTTGTATTTTGAGAGCATTTAAAGTGACAATTATGTCAGTAGTACTCTGAGTACTTGAATGGTCGGGGCCCACTCATAATGTTGAAAGGCTGACACATTAGATACTCTCACCCTCGACACTTCCCATATTGGCTCCATACCGAAGGGGAGGAACCACCAATCTATTTCAACCTATTTGCTGTCGAGAAAGACACAGCTGCTGTGACATTTGGAAAATCACACTATAGAAATGAGATCATGCAAGACTATAGATGTTTTTTTTCCCCCATGAAGACCCATGTTTATTGGTGCACTTTAGCAGTCTGTAACCATGGCTACAATGAGCAACAACATGAATGTCAAAATTCATGAACTATGCAAGCAAGTGTACACAATGTACTAATACTGCTACTGGCAACTGGTTCAGCTAGTGGCTGCTGGCCTTAGAGACATATTTAGCATAAAGACACGCAGACATAGCCTTTTAATCTCCTCATCCATCTAGACAACAAAAAAGTGAATGATTGTATTTCAAGAAATATCAAAGAATTCTTTGATTTTGGAAAATCTTACTTCTAATGGGAAGTAAGACTCTTGTTTGCACAAGAGAAAGTGTCTTTCTCACAAACCTACAATTTACCACTCCATTACTTTTTTCCAGCTTTTTGGTTTCTTTATCCAATAAATAGGCACCATAATTTAAGATCAGTAGACATACGTTTATTTACTGCTCATGCTTTAAAGCATCAAACAAATGTTACATCTTGGGTTTGTCATGTAGTTTTGTTGTAAATGAGATGCTGGATATTCAGGGTTGTCAAGTGCGGCTTTGGAGAGCATTTCAAATGGATTTGATACAACCAAAGGATTTTCTTTTTTCATCACTTCAGCCCTGTAGTCAGTGAATTCAGTTGCAGGGCATGAGCCAGCATCACTGGCAGATCTTCCGGACTGCCTGTGTGCTGTTTGTGTTGGGTGGGTATTGATTTTGTGTTTGTCCTGGTAAATACTGTATTTTGGAACCCAGTGCAGTGCTTCACTGAAATCTGGACAGAGTTGTTGGATGGCAATAGAGGAGGGGGAACGACACACATGGGAGAGGGGTAAAAGAGTGCAGCAGTAATACAGCAAGAAGTAAGGAAAAGACTGTAACTGTGTATTAGGGACAAAGGATGAGAAGAAAAGTAGATAATGGAATCGAAAAATAACAGGAAGCGTGCAATGAAATGGTGAAAATAGATAGTGGAGTAGAAATGCAAAAATTTTAAGAGAAAAATGAGGAGGAGGAAGAAGAAGAACATGTTGGACTGTTCACTCTTAACTTGGAATACAAACACATTCACTCCAACTCACCTCCAGCTAAAGCAGACGATATCTGTGGCCAAGTCATCCACCATCCTCCTCTCCCGCTCCCTCCCCTTGCTGTATAAGAAGTTAATTACAGTGATAATTTAGCCTTGTTTGTTGTAGTCATTATTACATTCTGCAAGCACCGGTCAGCTAATGAAAACACGGACAGATGATCAGGGATGTGGTGAAGCCCTTAAGTCCTGAAGAGGACAAAAGTTAAAGAAGGAAATAACTTGTAAGATCTACATAATTATCAAGCTTTAACATCAAACAATGTCTCCATGTCCATTGATGACAGCAGACACCATTAAGATGGTATAAAAGATAAAGAAAAAGTAATCAAGATAAGCTGGTAATTAGTATTAGTTGTTGACTGTGGTGTGTCATTTTATGAAAATGATACAGTGAGTGATAAGTCACCCTCTTAGTGTTGCTTTGTCTTAATGAAGTGAAATTACAGACTTTTCCATCATTTTAATGTTAACCATAGATCTGGACAAGTCTAATTACAAAGAGCTGCACACAAAAGAAAACTGCCACCACGCTCGGCTAAAGCAGTGCTTTAAATACTCTGATGTTTCAGATAGTAACAATTATTGGATATATAATTTATATGACATATATTTGACCATAAGACACATACGTATAATTCATCTGACTCACAATACTTAACTCAACCACTATGACACATAACAGCCCTAGACTTTATATAAAGCCAAAGGAGCCGAAATGAAGACATGATAGCTCCTGAAATGCGAAGCCAAAGTGTCTTGATCGCCACCTGGAGGCTGGATGCAGTATAGGTTCTAAATCTTGCCATTCTCCACTCCATCATCCATCAATTATTTTAAATATGGCAAAAAACAAAAATTACAGTATTTGACATATTTGATACAGCATTGACAAGATGTATTTGCAAAAATACATAGTTTTACTCTGGTAGTAAATATAGTCTAATTCCAAGAAATAGAGAACCAAATTGTTTTTAATCCCATATAAAACAATGACTTTACTGCAGTTTAAATTAATCTGGCATATTAGTACTACAGTGAGTAACTTTTTAACCTTTAAGAACAAGGTTTGTACTTTTCTTTGTCCTCCACCATTGCATCAATTCCATCCCTCATCCATTCTAACTCACAAACTGCATACAGATCTATACAAAAGTACAACTGCAAAAAAAAAGGCCATCAGTGGGAGCCAGGATTTTAAGTGAGACAGAAGTACAGCCACAGTTGGAGACTGCATTCGTAGAAGTCCTGACTAGAGAAATTGCAGACCAAGCTTATCCTGAAGCACCACTCAGTCTCACTAGAACCCCGAGGAGGCTTTCAAGTCTGCTGGGATGCCCCCCTCTCCATTTATTAAATGATTTTGCTGCAGTTACATGGCTGTATAAATGTCAGCTGACATGTGGGCAAAACTCCATTTAAAGCTTGTCAGAGAGATTTACCAGGGTATTAAAAACTTTGAAATGTGCTGTTTCTTAAAGCTTTTGTGATGTGTCGTACACCTCCACAGCTGCGTATGGTCGCAGTATATTTACTACTGTATATTTACTACTGTATATTTACCTCTGCACAGACCCCCGCTGATCCATTCAGAGTAAAATAGCTTTTTCTTTTCACTCTGCACTCACATGGAACAGGACATAGTTTATTTCAGCCTGTAATTATATGTCTATTGTATGATGAATTACAAATTATTAAATTGACTGATGTACTGTTTTAGAATCGCTTTAGTTAAAAGCGATTAATATTGCAGTGCAGCTGTACTATGAGTCATGATCACAGGAGTGACCTAACATTCACACTATGCAGGGCCGGTATTTCTTTTCATTAAGACACTGCAAGAAAAAAAAGCTTGCACAGGAGAAAGGAGGTAAATCACTGACCTAACTAGGGTGTGTACATTCCACTCGCCTCAAGACTCGTGATACATGCAGTATCTGGTGTTTGCCTCTTTTGGTGACAAATATGTCCTCGGTTGACCAAGCACAAATGGGCCAGAACGAAGCCATCACTGACCCACACTTTCTAGATGAACCACGCTCATATGTTCCACACACTGCATAGCTAGTCGTCTGGTGAATGTGGTGAAATTATGACAGCAGTGTCATTTTTATGATCCTTATTCTAGAATTAGGGCTGATGCAACCGAGCCAACTGTGGGGTTTCTGTCATGGTGGCTGCTGTGAGCATCATAAAAGTCTCCCTGGTGCCTGCACACACACACACACACACACACACACACACACACACACACACACACACACACACACACACACACACACACACACACACACACACAGACAGACACTGTCTCTCCTCGTTTACTTGCACACATAGCAACTGACTGTGGATTTATGGTGTGTGAACAAAATACCGTTTTTTTATGAGGGGCTTAGACAAACAGTATTTGGAGCCAATCGATCGTTATGCTGTACATTATCCCATTTGATGGAACACATTTCTCTTTTAGCCCCTAACACAGGCTAGTACTTGACAAGACTGGACAGTGGACCAGACACAGACTATCTACTGAGCAAAATCTGCAGGATATAGACTTTTGTCATTCTTTAGTTTTGTCTTTATTAATAAATGCGAACATTTGACAGTATGTTTGTGATAAACTTAGACGTATTAATGGAGCCAGTACAAAGTAGAGAGTTGATTATTTTTTTTTAGAGATTCTTATCGTTAACAAAACATGGAAACAGTGCACCTATATGGCTACCAAAATACATCTTCCCATAATCAAATCCATCTGTTCACCTGCCCGTCCTTCCCTCCCTGCTTCCATCCCTCCATCCACCACCCCCCACCCCCATATCCATTTTTGCTCAAAGGGTCGTGGGGGGCTGGGATACACCCTGGCCAGGTCGCCAGGGCCAATCTGCATGTCTTTGGATGCCAGACTACCTAGAGAAACTCCAGATAGAAAACCGGGATTTGAACCAAGAACCCTCTTGCTTTAAGGCAACTTAATTGAATCCAGTTGTGAAAAATTAGTTTTCTCCCAAACCCACACACAGTTCATGTGCTTTTTAGTGGCAGGTGCAGAGCGTAATGTGGCACCGGAGCAGACAGCATCTTGCATGGCTGTTAAAGAGTCCCATGGCTGTCTAAGGAAAACAAACGTGTCTTTGAGGTATAATTTGAATTTGTTTCCAGCGACAGATATGATTAAGTTCTCTCGAACATATCAGTGGGGATAATGCAGCACAGAAGCACAGCATACTATAACAAATATGCATTAACCTAAAGAACTCAAAATCCTTTTGCTATTGTCTTAAGATGTTTGTGAGGCCATGCCTGACATGATAGAAAATAATGTTATATTGATGTTACCAGAGATTCTTTGTCTGCTTATATCTGACCTAATGTTCACACACCAAACAAAACTGACATTGTTGCGCTTGTCAATTTGGTGCCAAGCACCTCACTACCTGCTTGGAGTCATCATCTAATAGATCTGTGGTTTCTGAACTGTTGCAACTCTATTGTGTTCAACTTGTTACTGGTTTTTGCAGAGTAGTTGTGTCTGGGTCTGACTTTTATTTCAACAGTAAAATAAAAAGCTGCAATTAACTCCTGCTCTTCATGTGATATGCACTGAAATAATTCTGTCTCTATTTGCAAATGTTTTTTCAATGGAAAGTCTGTTTGTGATAATTGTTTTTTCGGGACAATATGTACTTTAGGAATGTGTGATGCTATCATTATTATTTTTCATATATTAAAGATTAATATGGGAATAATGGATCCTAACTGGACATGTCTGTACCAACAGACATAGTGAATAGCATAGCAGGTTTATAAACTATTAAAAAGTAAATTAAATGGCCTAAGCAAGTGGTTGAAATCAATTTTGCACAATAAATGTATATGTTTTAAATGGAGTGTTGTAATCCATTCTTTTGTTAGTGGGTAGTATGCCTGGGGTGGGGGTGTAGTTTATTGAGATGGCAGCTTTTTTTTGCATGAAGATATTCAGATTTAAAAACAACTGATACTGATATTCTGACTGATAGGACATTGTGACAGGTCTCAGATGTTATTGCTCATTCTTATAAAAAAGGAAAATGCACATAGTCAGCCTTCTTTCCCTCACTATGCCCATCGTGTGTTCAGTGTAAACAAGGAACCAGTGGCCTCACAGAGCCGTGGAGAATCCACCAGGGACAGTGAAGAAGGGTTTGGGAACATTTCAGCGAGTTCAGCCTGGTCAGCCTCCCAAACACAGCATGACATTTCGAGCACAACAACACAGTTTCACCTGTGTGAACACATCAGATTTGATTTTGCTAGGACTGCAATGCTGACCCTACTTGTTACAGTCGCATGGTTCATCCATCCTTGTCAAACTGCTATACACTGTACCAGTGGAGCAGGCACTCTTACATCTGACCGGCTTGGCTAATTGAATTAATGCAGCAACATTTGATCAAATAAAAGTCCAAGCCTGGGACCTTAATTAAATACAATGGTGTGGGGAAATGCCCATATGTGCATGTTTCAGTCTGCCTGCGCCTACACAGCTGGGTGAGGAGGAGTACATGGATGGTGTCCCGTGTGTGTGCGTGACTGCAGGTTCATGCCGAAATCACTTTGTGTTTTTATGCTTGCATAGCTGTTTGGGTGTGAGTGTTTTTATAACCGGTTGCTAGGCAAAGGATGAGATAAAGCTTTTAACTGAGACACAGGAGATTTCCAATTTGCTCTTCCGCTGAGCTGCTGAATACACAATAGGCGGGAGTTCAGTAAAGTTCACATAAACCACTTCTGACTGCTCACTCAATGCTACATGAATATGGATTTGTGTTACTTTTATTTTCACAAAAATATGAATTAATAATTCAAAAAACACCTTGCGGGCAAAACAAACAGGCAGCGATGTTCACTCACAAGGTAAGGGCACATATGCCCCCAAGAGTTTGAACTACCAACTTGACATCAACAAAGACGGGGGACAAGCTCAAGCAGAAGTTAAACTCACTAATTTTCACACATTTATTCACAGTCAGCACACAAAAATAGAAACAAAGAATGGCCTTCCTTAGGGCTATGCCTCTGCATGTGCTCTTTTTGTGGATTTCTACTGTATCAAGATAAATAATGATTATGAAACAACAAATCATATGAACAATCATCCTAAAGAGAGTCAGGAAACCAAATTCAGAAATATATATTCATAGGGCAATTGAATGGAGAATAATAAAAAAGTGGGAATGTAAAAACATGTACATATACTACAGCAATATATATGGTGAAGTGTTTTTTTTAACAGGTACTAAAAGGTTATTGCTTATTATATGTGAATACTGCTAAATACAGTATCTTAAAATCAGTACTATGAAGAAACTACCAGCTCAGTAATGACATAAACCCTGTCGGAGAACTGCTCTTGAGCAATACACCCAAATAAGACATCTCCAGCAAACTCTGATTCTCTTCATATTGAAGAGGATGATCCTGGAGGATGAGCCTCAAACAGACTTGGAAGTCCTTGAAGTGTTGGCTGAAGCATTTAGACAGCAGAAGACAGAATGGGTGCTTTGACCTCTTTCTATGTCATTAGAGAGACATAGCTCACAGCACAGTTTCCTGGCATCCTTGTGGATTGAAGCAGCCAGTCCTGGATGTCTGCTGGTTTTAGGGGACCCCCTGTTAGGATACTGGCTTCCTTCTCCCTCTTTGACACTGGCAGATGGTGATTGTAGCTGCCGATTTCCCCCCTTTGTCCTGGATAATCTCAGTGTCTGCCTCTTGAAAGTTAGTTAATTGGGGCCATTGCCACCAGCTCATCACCCTTGCTCCAGCCATAGCGTGGAAGTGAGCGGGATGGAAAGCCGACCATCATAGAACGCCATTGTTTTAATTGGGTAAAATGCCTAGCTAACCTATTTGTGAAGTGGTTGTGATTGTCACACTGTCAGTCTGACTCAAAATATGTATGGTGCGACGGAGTGTCTAACACTATTCGATCATTTGACAAGCACATTAATCATCCTCATTTATTTAGTGTGCTGGAAGTACTCAGTGCCTTGAATGTTTCTTTTTTCTCATGTTGATCTGCTTAATGAATACGTAAACCTTGGGGTGTATTCAGTCTAGTCAAATATAGCTTGGAGGGCTGTAAAAGCATAGATAAAAATGATTAAGTACACCCTTGACACGTGAAGGATGTTCCGTACACAAGGTCAAAGCACAGGAGAATTTGCTGCAGGCACATGAACATCAGCCTGTCTGTAACAGAGGGGGTCGCTGAGACAGTTGACCAGGAGAGACAGTACTTCCATTGGACCCTGTTTTAGCTCCAGAGTACTCACCAGGAGTCAGGAGCAATTTTATGGCCATATGACAAATGGCGGAGTCTGTGTATTAGGTCTGCCTAGAGAAAGAACCCACCACAGGCCATGTCACTCTCCTTAAACTTACAATGAGGCAATGTAATACCTTTCTCTCTGTCAAAGATGGAGAATGAAAAAGAACAATTCGGACTGGTGGTTATAAAATCACCCAAGCTTGACTGGGGCCTTTGTGATGACCATTCTCTTGAGGCCAGAGAGTAGAATCCACTACACACCCACAGTGCCAGCCTTTAGATGTGTTCAGGTACTGGACCAGTTCATTCAGTTTCCATTTGGTTTTTAGCAGGAACCCCACCAATGCTATAAGAATACATGAATAGGTTGCTGCACCTTTGTAGCTTATATAGTATGCGGCTGCCTGTTGGGAGGAATCTTCATCTTCTGTGACAGCTGGCAGTGGTGTCACACAATACAGTGGTTTGGAAACATCTTGGAACAACAAAAATAGATGACCTTCTTACTTCCCCTCTGCCTTCTTACTTCCTCTGCCTTCTTACTTCCCCTGCCTTCTTACTTCCCCTGCCGCCTGCAAGCATGTTACTGGCTAGAATCTATTATCTCTTTTCTCGTAAATGATCTGTTAAGTGATTACATTTTTATTTTCTCCTCTGTACGACATTCCAGGAATATCAAGCAGAAGATATAAACTTAGTGCTGCCTTTGAGTACTCACCTACAGCGTAACGTATACAACAATATCTGGACTGGCTTTTATAGTAGTGATGCAGCAGGTGTGCACTGAAGGCAGATTCTGTTGTTGCCTCTGCATTAAGCATTTTTTTACACTCCTGTGTAACTAAGAGTAGAGAAAACCCTCTGGTACTGTCAAGGCTCTCAGTTTTATTCCTATTGGTGCCACTCATCAAACACAAGAAAAAAGTTTGGCAAACCAAAATGGTTTGTAAAATTTGTACAAAGTGTGAGCTATCTTATAGCTTGATTAAAAATGTGTCCCAAGAGAATCCTACTAATGCTCACTCATTGCATGCTCATCATTAATGTCCGTGAGATTGACAACTGCTCTCCACTCCTACTCGTCTCTCTTGCTCTTCGGTTTTATAAAATCCCTTGATGTCATTACTTATCGTCTGCTCCTCTCTCTGAACTAGATTCTTATGGTTTTGAATTGCAACTTTCATCCCAAAAAGTGTTGGCAGATTGTTTGCTGACCTGTAACCCTTAACTAGCTGTTTTCTGCCCTGTTGACCTAGCTCCTCAATTTCACCACTTGTTCCCTCGGGCTAACCTTAATTACACTTTTATGATGTCTTGTGTTATCTGTTCTGCTCTTGCAGACAGGGCATCTCTACTAGACTCCTAACATTACCTTCGACATGACGGGCAATCCATTAACCAAAGGCCTGACAGCAGTCCTATCAGCATTAGTGTGAGCACCAGCACAGGCTTGTTGGCAGATTGAGTGAAGTTCATTGCTGTTAGGCAGTGTGGAAAGGTTACTTCGAGCCAGCCACTGGTTATATGGCCTGTTCTGCAGTCAACTCTCCCAACTGCAAACCAATAACAAGCCACTTGTGATTGAATCTTCCTTCCCCGCTCTATCGGCAAATTAATTCATGTACCATTTCTGACCAAATAATGTTGTTTTTAGCTAGTCCCAACGACACATAGTGTATAGTTCATCTCAAAGTTGTCTTCAACGTGTCTTGAGTGTATTATGCTGTTGTTTTGTAGAGCTGTAAACTTTTCCGCTGTCCAGATCATTCAGGACTGATGTTAAAACCAGGTGTGCACAGGTCTGTTTCCAGTTTAACCTCAGATCTTAGTGTTAGCTTTTTGGATTAAATGTATTTACCATTTGACACATTGATTCCTCAACTTCAGCTGCATATGAGATTATCTGTGTTCCTGGCTACTTTCTCTGCTGCAACGGGTCCTGTTGAAAATTGTACCAGTGAATTATACACAGCTTTGTCTTGTCTCCTGGATTAAGTTGCACCTCTCATCACTGAAATTAAACATCAAATATGTGCTTGGAAGCAGGCCTGCAGGAGAATGGAGCACAAATGAATCAAAATCAGAAACTCCCTACCTCCAGTTGGCATTTAATTCAAAAAAACTTCAAACAAAAATTATTAGGTACATAGTTTAGTTTTATCTTTGCAGCCATTCCTCAGCTTTATGATTTACTTTTCCAGAATCCTTCTCTCCAGTATAATAGTTGAGATTAACTACAAAATCAGCTCTTCTGAAGCTTTAACTGCAGTGTCTCTAAATAACTATCGGCCAGTCACGAACTTGACATTCTTTCACTGCAGTACTTTTCTACGGAAAGAGTTTTTTCTCAGCAGTTTTTGGCCTGCTTGTCAAACAATAATCTTTTTGAGCCTTTTCTTCGGTGCCTGTCACTCCACGAAACAGCAGTTACTAAAGTGGTAAATGAACACCCTCCTGTAGACTCCTCCTACATGTCACCTCAGCTTTTTGTATAGATCATTGTATAGACAGATTGGGCATTTCTGACCTGGTCTTTACATCTTTAAAGTCCTACTTATTTGACAGAACAGCGGTCTTTACAATATAAATACAATATAACATTTTTTTGATATAATACATGGTGCGCCCCACGGCTCTGATCTTACCTTTCTGTTTTTCTTCCTTCATAACCACCTCTTGGCCAAAGTATTTCAGTCTTGAAAGTGCTCCTAAATTCAGATAAAACTAAAATTCTGGTGTCAATTTCCGCCCCATCCTGAGATAGACACGTGTGTGATCAAATAATAGTATTTTTTGACAACTGTGTAATTTGTCATTGTCTGAAAGCCACAAATCTGGGTTGATCCTACTTTCTACTTCGACCAGAAATTAAAGACATCATCAAGACCGATTTGTTTTTTTTACCTACATCGTAGCAGATGCCAAAATCTTAATTTGTTTCATCAGGAGTTAATTATTGTAATGTTTTGTTTTCTGTCCTGCCTCATGGTACAACTAATGTCTTGGTTTAGAATACTGTGGCGTCAGGCTCTCAGATCAGACTTTAATCATAATAATAATAATAATAAAAATACATTTATTTTATAAAACGCTTTTCAAGGTACTCAAAGACACTTTACAAACGTTAAAATTAACATAAAAAGCTACACACTACAAACATAGAACACACAAAATACATCACACATTAAAAGCAGTACTTTAAGGTTCTTTTAATGACAAGCAAAATTCTAAATTGGCTTGCAATTTTCTGTCTGATTGCCTTAAATCTAGTGCTCAGTGTTTTTCAGAATACATTGCTACTGTAGGTCCCTAGAGTTAAAAAGGCCCCCTTCCTCTGGAACAACCTCCGTACTTCCTGCTGTCTTACTTCATTGAGGCCTTCAAATCCAGATTTCAGGCTCATCTTCAGGCCCTAATCTTCAGTTAGTTGTCTTTATTTTCCCTGTGCTCGTTTCCATTTGTCTCTCTAACCAACTGGTTGAGGCAGATGGGCAGTTTGGTTCTGCTGTAAGTTGAGGGGCCTTAAAAGTTTCTCCTCCCCACTGTTGCTAAGTGCCTGCTTGTGGTGAGAATTATTGGGTCACTGTAAATAATAAGAGTTCGGTCTAGACTTGCTATAATGAAAAGCTCCCTGAGATAGCCTCTGTTATGATTTGTCACTATATAAATAAAATCGTCTTGACATAACTATATCATGTTTATGATGTTGTTCACATTATTTTAATCAGCATAATTAAGACTTAATGAGTTTGTCTTTCCCAAGGTGTTGCATGTGTCAGTGTGTTTACCGTCTACATCTGCCAGTTATTTTAAATTGTTGAAGATCATGGTGCAGCCAAATACCCCAGGAGAGCAACTGTAGTGCCATTCTCTATTTCTCTTGTTTCTCTTACCTCTTATCTGCCCCTCTACCTTTCTGTGATCTTGTTCCTCCCTTGCTCCTGTCTGTTTTCATCCCCTGCCCTCGTTGCTACCCTCCACTGGTCCTCTCCTCTCCTCCTCTCCTCTTCTCCTAGAACGTTCTTCCTCTCCCCAGGTGACAGGGTGATGGATTAAGCCCAAATAAACTCGTTCATCTTTCAATTAGAGCCAGTGTTGAGGCGGTGTCAGCCATTATGAAGCTGTCTGGAAGAGTGGGAGAGAGGGAGTGATGGAGAGAAGAGAGGGGGAAAAAGGGGTGAGAGTGAGTTATGGCATTAGCGTGAGAGAAAGAGTTAGAAAGATGTTGGTGAAAGACGGAGTGAGAAAAGAGGTGAGAGAGGAATAAAGAGGGTGTTCCGTGTTTGTGTGTGTGTAAGAAAGTTATTGGTTGAGGGAGCAGATCCAACTATTAAAACATCACTCCTGGGCTGCCATCAGAACCGAACTCCCATGCCTGGCCAACCACCCACGGTCTGGCTCCCCACGTCATCACCAGCCCAGCTTGAATTTTTACGCAACATTGCCTTTCACTGATTTGATTTTTTTCCTCTATTGTTGTCGCTGTTTCTTATGAGTCTGATGAATTTGTACTGTGTGGGTTATTCACAGAATAGCAGGGCTGTGGAGTGAGTGAGCGGAGAGACCCTGTACTTATGTACAGTACCTGCATGTGGGTGTGAATCAGCAGAAGCATTTGTCGGCAGATGTGAAAACTTAATCTCACCCTCTACACTGTCAGAGGATGAATATTGTGTTTAAATACAGTGTGGGTACTGGGAAGAACACAGTGGCATTTCAGTAGGTTCTTCTTTCCCCTCCTTTTCCTCCTTTTCCTCTACTTCCTTTTCTCTCTAAGAGAATATTATCTGCAGTCAGCACATAGGGACAAATTCTAAAATGTTTCTTCTTTCTTCCTCATGTTCTCATACATCTTCTTCCACCGCTTTTTCTTCCTCATCTCTTTTTCTTCCTTTCTTCCAAGGTATTACTGTACGCACGTCAGGACTCCTTCTTCATCTTCTCCTTCTCCTTTGATTGGAATATCATGTACTGTAGGTACACAGGGACAAGCTCTTTGTCTTTTTTGTCTTCTTCTTCTCCTTCGAAGGGAATATTACTGTCAGCACACAGGGACAAGTTCATCTTCCTCTTCTTCTCCTTCCTCATCCTCAACCTCCTCTTCTTCTCTTTCGAAGTGAATATTATGTACTGTCGGCACACAGGGACGAGTTCTAATGAATTTGAATGAGCGTCTCAATTTATTTTCCATGTTTTATTTATTTTTCAGGGTTTGGGGAGTAAATTGAATCGACGGCAGTGATGCGTGCGCTAGTCAGGAGCAATATAGGGACCTGCTGTTCTGATTAAGTTCCTGTTATGGAGCCGTTCATTATTGATTTCATTTCTCCTCACTTCTCCTCCCTCTCAAATTCGCATTCGCTCCATATCTCTTTCTTCTCAGCAGGTCTCTCCCTCTTTCTCTGTGCCTCCTCCTCTTCTCTTTGCTGTCAGCTCTCATTTAAAAGCAGCACGTTGTTATTCATAAAACTCAGGTTTATTTTGGACACAATTATTTTTTTGCTTATTATTTCCCTTTGAGTAATTGAGCATTAGAGTTTTGCTTAAATATACTGTGAACAGGAGCACTGTAACGGGAATGCTCTCTTTGTTGTGATTGGAGAAAAGTCCACAATCATGTTGCTTGGCTGTTTCACTCACTCCGATAAGTGGATTTGACAACAGCCATGGTTTATTCACCAACCAGTTAGATGCAGAGCTCACGCTTTGAGCTGAGTATTATTTGGTGAAGCACTAAATCAATTTTCTCTCTGCGCTGTTAAGATAGTTGTCCTAGAGGGAAGACTAATGGCGTGTGTCTCGAAATAAGAATTTGCACATTATATATATCTAAAAAAAAGCAAAAGCAAAACATTATGTTTCTAGTTTGTAAATATTTCAGCTTATGTGTTGGTCTTGTATTTCTCTGTTGTCAAATGTGAGTTTTTCTGCTTCATACACATATAGACATCTCAGCAGACCATTTACTTTACGTCTTTACAGATTCTTAGCTCTGTATTAATTAGCACCCATATTTTCCCACCCATATATTCTCATAGGACTGGCACCCAAACAACATTTGTCTCCAAAACTGTAGATGAGCATAGCTAGGTCTATTGTTAGCTTATCCAACACATGAAGCTAAACCTTAGAAACCTTCACTCGTCTCTGTTTATTTGTCAGAAAGGTAAAACAAAAAGCACTGAGCTGATTTGCTTAAAACGCTGTGTAAATGACCTCGTTTCTAGTTGAATATGAAAGTAGGGGCTTGCGGACCCTTGGCTGACACCACACGAGCCTTAAAGTCCACCAGACGTGGCTAAGCTAGCGGACTTAGCATTTCGGACGGTCCCTGAATGCACCTCGTCAGAAGATATCAGAGGACATTTAAGCTTAAAACAAAGTGTAAATGACCTCATTTCGAGCCAAATTTGAAGGTCGGGGCATAAAGAGACTTGGATGACACAACACGAGCAGTATGGAGACATGTTATGTGTTTTTTCTGTTGTTTTTTTACGTCTAAAGATAAGTCCCTAATAAATTCAGTTACTCTGTTTCCCCCTGAAACTCCAGAAGTGTTTTGTGGACTCAAACACTTGATCCCCCCCCCCCGTCGGCATAGGGGTGAGTAGATAATGAGTAAATTATCATTTTTGGGTGAACTATTCTTTTAAGAATGCTAACGTAAAATATTTCATTCAATATGCAACTAATAGTATGACCCGATAACAATAGTGTTTGCCACAGTGTGGCCTTGGTGGATAAATGCACTCTATTGGGCGCCATTCTAGCTAATATTGTCATAATTAAAACTCCTCTCCTCTCTTTAAAATGCTACTATTCAACTACAACTATTCATCTTAATTTAGGCAAAGACTTGCGGGATAAATTGCTTCATGTTCTGTATGCAAACATATTGTTATTTACCCTGGACTGAAGCACTACAGTCTAATGATGGTGGATTTGGCACCAATTTACACTACACATACTATTTAGTGTATTATTTCATTATGTTCATATTCATGTGCAAACTACCCAAAGATGTGTGTCAGTACTTTAAGGAATGCAAAATATTCCTTCCGCTTTATCACCAGTGAACCCACTGTGAAAATATTATGCATTTTACAATTTTTTACATCATAAAGGCCAATGTAATATATTCACAGCTGACACTTTGGGAGGCTGTAGCTCAGGTAGAGTGGAACGGCCATTAATTGTAAGTGTAAGCCCCGGCTCCTTCTTTCTACATATTGAGGAGTCCTTAGCAGGAGTAAAATCCAAACCTGTTACAGTCCATGAAAAACGAAATTCTTTATGCGTTGCTTTAAGGCAACAATAGTTTTGGTTTGTTTGGCGTCTTTGGATGGTAAAGTGCAAACTACTATTTTCTAAATCTATGGAATCTGTTCTCTGTTGATCGCAGGCAAGCTTGATTGTGTCAAACATGTGTCAAAATCACTGATGGAGCCTTCCAGAATGAAGTGAATTCTCAAATAAAACTGCATTGTAGTCAAGGAACCTATTATTACATCTGTTGTGTGCGGAATTAAGAAGTGCAGCTTCAGTGGGGCCGGCAGCTGTGTGGAGACTGGGCTTCGGTCTGGAAGCAAACTGAGGGCCTCTTTCTGCTGGGGTTATTATGACTAACTTCCTGTAACCCAACCTCTCCATGAGTCAAGAGCCACCTCACAGAGAGAGGAATGCAGCGACAGGTTCCATGGAAAACTGAAGAGGGGAACCTGTTGTTTTAATGAGTCTGGCTTTTTTTTTCGACTGGCTGGCTGGCTGTTTTGCTTACTGGCAGTGGGGGTGGTAGATTGGATTGTGCAAGTTTCTTTTTTCCTGGCTAATATTTAGGCTTCCTAGGCTTCTTGCTGATTAGTAAAAGCTTGCTGCTTGGTTTTTTAGCTGATGGATAATCTAAAGTTTGGCTGGTCAGGGTAATATAAATCGTTGTCTGCACTGTACAGCTCTCATATTTCAGGTATTTTCAGCACCTCATATATCATTCTGATATATGAATGTATATTGTTCATTAGATAACGACATTTGTGAGCTAATCCCAAGAGTACGGTGTCAAATTTAGTTTTGTCTGGCAGCCTCAATATGCCTTTTAAAGGAACCACCCTGTAAAAAATTCTGGCCTTCTTAACCCAAGCTGTGAGAGAGTTAGAACAGCCTGCTGAAACATCTGTGGTCTTGGCTGGGAATGAATGACTATGGACAGACTGGGATTAAGGAGGCTGGATGGGAGCTTTGGGGTGGGGTGACGAAAAAGTTGGCTGGGGCCGGGGCGGTTTGAGAGTTGGTAACAAGGGTGTGGGGTGAGGTAGGGGTAAGAGTGCTGTGCTGGGAAATTAAGGGAAAGTTGGGAGTTCGGATTCGGGTGAGAGGAGCACTGAGGGAATTGGGGTGAGGAGGGATGGACCTGTGAAGGGTGCGTTAGTGTTGAGAAACTGGGGTTCAGACTGGGACACAGGCTGTTGTCGAAACTACAGCAAAACTAAAGCCTAGTGCTGTTACAGCAGGCGCCAGAAATGACATAATTTGCACTGGCACTGCACTAGCATCGTTTTGGCTGCACCACGACAAGAGTGCAAACTCGTCAGTTTCTTCACATCTTTATGTTCCTAGGTTTGCGTCATTAATTAAGGAGCATAGAGATTCACAGATGGCTCCTGGAGGGAGATTGCAGACTGTTAATACAAAATACAAAGTTTTTGTCAAGGCAATGAAACGTGCACAAATCCGACGCAGTGCTCCTGGGAATAACAAGTCAGTTTCAGAACTGTTCTGTTTGTGTCTTTGCCTTTCATCCGGCTGTGTTGTTTTAACTGTTCTCAGCAGTCAACACTGGAGAAGACTACACCAAATCACACCTAAAGCATGATTATAGAAGGTAAATGCTTCATGTTGATCACAGTTTGCATGCAATGACCAAACCGTCCAGCATAACACAGTTTATCGATCTGCTTCAATTAAAAAAAATTGCGATGTTTGGGGTATTTCTGACTTTTATTTTATCACTTAAAAGACCGACCACAATGAATTAGTTTAATATTAAATATATATTTTGATTGTGTGTGGGATTTGGTTTAAAGGAGAGTATGAATTAAGGAAAAGACTTTGGTGAAGCATGACCTGAGTTATAGCTTAGGTTCAGTGAATCTCGGTTTGTGGAAAAGTTATGTTCAGGTTTTCTTTTCTTTTAAGGACCACAGTGGGAGTCTGATGTTGAAAAATGCCTGATCTTAGCTGAGATAGATGGATTACAGATAAGTTGGAATACAAACACAAAGGAATTTGGACTGAGCTGCAACACAAGAGTGGAGTTGGCTTCACAGCTGGGAAGTGGGTTTGGGGGGGGTGGGGGGGTTAGGGGAGATTTAGGATGAGGGTCATTTGATGCTATTTTGGCCGTTCCCAAATTCAGTAAGGTCTGGATGTGAAGGAGATCTCTCTTTATCTGCCTCTCTTACACACAAACACACATACACACACTACGACATGCACAAACTCCTTTCATCCAAAGCCAGTTGTATGTCCAACTCTAGGGAGACTTTTGGGAAGAAGATATAATGGACGATACCGAGCACAACATGACTCAGCCACAGGAATCCCAGAAAACCCACAGTGGCTGGCTAGACTATAGAGAGAGAGAGAGAGATGGGGGGGGGGGGGGGGAGAGGAAGTGCACATGTATGATTCCATCTCTCCTTCACTTGTCCTTGATAAAATCCAAGTCATGGGAATGTAACATTTATTGTCGATTTTGGGAACTGTTGATCTCGACCTTATGCTAGTTTCCCTTTAGCGGCTCCTAAGTACTTACTAATAACCCCAAATAAAAGATAAAGATTAAAGATTAAACCAAAAACAGACTTTCTGCAAAACTATGCACGAGAGCAAGCCATGGAAAGGTCGGCTTCTAGCAGTTGTCAGGCAGTGCACGTTCATGTGTTTGTTTTGTGCTTTGACGAGAGGGCAGATGGGAGGTGATGGGATGCATTGCTTGCATATTTTCAAAGTGTAGCCTGCTCTTGATAGCTTTTCCAGGATTGCCAACCCTAGCTTTAAATCATGTGCTGGAAATGTCACAGCCCGCACCCTGATCCGCTGAAAACACATTGCCACGGCAACAATCACATTTGTTCTGCCGTATCATTTTGAGGCTGGAGCAGGATATTTCATAGTGGTTACGTTTTTATTTTGTTGCTCTTTTATATTTCATATTCAACATTATAATAATGTAATATCTCTGTGTCACATTAAAAACTATGCTGGTGATGTTACTTGTTCCTTCATAATGTTGACGCTTTTAAAAAGCAAGGAATGCAAGTGAGGTAAACTTCAGGAGCAGTGTTTTCTGATACAATACCACAGCTAATTTGAGAATGAAATATTAAGGATTAAATATCCAACATGTCACACTTCCCTTCTTTTGTTCTCAGGCTCTGTGCTGCTACTGTGGCTGTCATTGTTTCTCTGCTGGGGTGTTTTGTCTGTTGTCCTGCCAAGCTGACATGAAGGGGTTGAGAAACAGGCCTGGGATCAGTTTGAGGCTGAAGTCCAATATGCTTTACTCCCCCTCTGCTACTGGGCAACTGGAGGAAAGGAAGTAAAGGGTCAGACGGCAGGAAGTTTTATGGAAAGCAATTTGTGGCTGCTTGACAACAAGAGATTTAGAACTGATTTTGTACATTCGTACATCATCCTCTTGTCCATCCGAGAACTCCAAGCCAGTGCACACACACACACACACACACACACACACACACACACACACACACACACACACACACACACACACACACACACACACACAAAATTCAAGAAAGACGCAAGTTATGAGTAAGCACTTACTATTAATGTTGGTCATAAAACTGATGTTTTTGATAGAACAGTGCAGCTTTAATCTCATTGGAAACAGAAATCCTCCTTAAATAAGTAAGCTGTCTGTCATGTCATAAACTGATACAGTAAAATGCAAGAATTACGACATAACTGAGAACCTTAAAACATCTGTAAAGTTATGACGCAACAGACCAGTTGATGTTTTATCAAAAAGAACCGTTTAACGTTTGATGCCACTGGCTGTGACATACAGTACAAGTAAGATATATATCCTCTGTTAGAGGATTCACACTCTTCTGCCAGTCTGGTAGTTAGGGACGAGCAGAGGAGTGTAGAAAAGTGCTGACTCATCCTTGAGCTCCTGGTATCCAGTACTTTCCAAACTTTCATAGTGTTGCAGTGACCTTGAGCAACGTGAGTGGAGCAAGTGCCTGAGTGACTGTGGAAAAGAGAGAGAGAGAGAGAGAGGGAGGGAGGGAGGGACCCCTCCAGCCTGCTTCTCGACAGATAATCTGTCAACCCCCCACTGGTCCCCAGACTCATGGTACATGCTGCACACACACACACACACACACACACACACACACACACACACACACACACACACACACACACACACACACACACACACACACACGCTACGTAGAGCACATACACATGCACACACACGTCTCACCAGCCGCCTACCTCTGCAGCACAGCTGAGCGTCTGACAGAGAGGTAGTTGGTGGAGAACGCAAATATCTTCTCTCCTCCCCCTTTTTTAAACTCCATCCATCACACCCAACGCACCACTTTCCTTCTCTTCCTCTCACTTCCTGCGCTGTCTCTAATGAATTATCTTTAATCTCTTTGGTAACCTTCCTCTCTTTCTTGCTGTAGGTCCATCATGCTCTCTTCCTCTCTCGTTGTTTGTCCTTTTCCTCTACATTTTATTTTGTCTTCTATTCGTCTTTGTCTAAGTTGGTTGAGATGGAAAAAACAAAACATAATCAGTGAAAAATGAACACACACTGGTCTGTAATCACAGAACAAGCTGAAACTCTTCATCGTCATAAACCTTTTTGAAGTGCTCTAACAAACATGTGAAACGAGGCTTGCCTTGAATGGCTGTTGCAAAACTTCAAAGTATTGATTAGACCACTCGCTATTTATCAGCGCAATTGCACATCTTTTGCTACTCTGTTTAATGTGCACACATGCGCAAACACACACACACACACACACACACACACACACACACACACACACACACACACACACACACACACACACACACACACACACACACATACACACACGCACACACAGTGTTAATCCAGGGGATGAGAGAGAATTTTGGTGTCATGGTCTGGTCACAGACAAGAGGTTGCCTCAGAGGTCTCATGCAGGCCAATGGTACTCTTCAACAGACCCCCGTCTTAGGTCCAAAGATACACACATTGGAGCCTGTGGAGATTATGTGTTTCCCCATTGTCCCTACAAGGGCTGGATGATATAGCCAAAAATTATACCGAGATAAAGATTTTCATATCAGTCGAAATTGATAATTATCACGGTAAATATCACATTATAATTATATTAAGTTTAAAGACAGATTTTTGCTCCTATAAGTGAAGGTTGTGATTTTGTACGTCTTTATTACATTTTTTAAATCTGCGGTCGGTCAATTATGTGTTTTACCTCCTGACTGTGTTTGCACACTGCATCAGCAATATATTGATTTACGTTGATCCTTTGTTGTATTGCTTTGATTAAAACTATATACCAACAACTATTTCCCCTGCCAAGGAGGTTATGTTTTCACCCCTGTCCGATTGGTGGTGGTGAATAATGTGGTTTGGGTCAAGAAAGAACTCATTGAATTTTGTTGCAGATTCGAATCAGGACTCTCCAGGTGTGAAATCAGGTGCAGCTTGTTTATAGACTGCTGGACCTTGGCAGAGGTACGCGCTCTACTGAGTGCCATTCTAGTTGATATCATTCTATTTCCCAAACTACAACTCCTACATGTAAGCAAGTGACTTACACAATCTTGCACTATAGGAACTTTGCTGGTGTGTTTCAGTGGATTGTCATGTGCACACTGTCCTATGAGAGTCTTCATTCCCCTGTGGAAATGGATACAGCAGTTAACTAGTGTGTGTCTCTTTTTTTCCTGAGTGGGTACAGAACAGAATGAGTCAGTGGGCTCACATAAAGCAATGGTCCTGTGAAGTGCGGAGATACATGGCAAAGACTGAAGATGAGTCACACCTCACATTAAGATGGTCATTACACTTACTGACTCAATGCCCACGTTAGGAATTGAAGGATTTCCGTGGAAGCAGTTGCTTAGCAGAAGTTAAAGGGAAGAGATACACTTTACGTACAAAGACAGATATGCATTTAGAATACAGAGGGCTGATGTGTCCTCCACCGTCTGTGATCATTTCAACCATTACTGGTCGTATTGTTTGTTCTCAATGTCTTAACAGCTCCCTCCTCCATCTTTCTGACAACTTAATTCCCCCTGCTATGTGACAGTTAGATTTATTGAAGTATCCCCTGCTGAGCCGCCACAGGAGGTGGAGAAGAGCAGATGTGAAGAAGCACTGTCCAGAATTCAAGAACTACAGTTGAGTTTCCAATCTGTGCCAGGACCCATGCGAATGTTGATGGGGTGATTGGGTGGTGTTGGTGAAAGCAGCTGACACTTTTCTAGATGCTGTGCACTAAATTTCATTTAAAATCTATCGTGGGGGGTGTGAGTTGCTTATGTTTACTCTTCCAGGTGGGTAAGCGGGTGGTGGGGAGCTTGTTCTTGATCAAACCAGATGATCTTCGTGTTGGAGTTTAAAAGGATTATTCACCGAAAAATTTAAATTCACTCAATGTCAACTAAGCTCTATGCCGGTGGAGGGGTGGGTGATCTAACAAAGTTTACCCCTGAGACTCCAGAAGTGTTTTGTGGACTCAAACACTTCACCCACCCCCCCCATCGGCATAGTGGTGAGTAGATAATGAGTACATTTTCATTCGGTGAACTATCCATTTAAGAGTGGTTTCATGTTAAAGATGAAAGGAATAACACCCCCCTCAAGGTGTAGTTTTACCATAATTGATCTATACCAGTCAAAACCCCAGTGAGGATAAGAATACAAAAAAACTAAAGGAGCTAGCGATTTGTTATTCTCCAAGAAGCTGAAGACAAAAATTCCTCCAGAGAGCTCACGCAGCTCAGGAAAGTATAGCTGGTTGCATTTTGGTCTATTTTCAAATGACATGACATTTACTGTCCTGTACAAAACCAGCTATCTATTCAAATTACACCCACGTGACTTGGAGTGAGAACGGTTACAGGAGTTGGTAACAAAATCTTTATCAATAATTATTTATAAATTAAGTGCAATCTTAATTTGATATTTGATATTTGACAATATTTCATAATTTGATATTTATTTTTTATTAACAAACACACGTTCATCTGCAAATGAGCTCAGAACACCACTGTGCTGCACTGCTGCGAAAAACAACCCTCAGTCAATCACCATAATAAATACTTCCAAACCGCCACTTACCACTATCAAGATTACTGTTAAAATCAAATAATCATAATTACAACATCCACCCTGATGGAGCGTAACAGTAGTTAATTAATAATTTAATAATATTGACCCCATGTCATCATTTTACAAAGCTGTGCTGCTGCTAGTTATGAAAATGTGTTCGTTTTAAACAGTGGTGTTTTCAAATGCATTACACAGAGCATTGTTCATTGCATTGAATCGGGTTAATCTTTTTCTATGTGATGTTGCATCCATATGACATTATGTGATATATGCGATATATATCCACCATTACATATTGAATGTCAAATAAATGAGTGATACATCAGTTGATATCATGGGGTCTCTTCATATTTCATATTTGATAATGCCTAGAAAATGAATGATCCTGATTCAGTCAAAAAAAGATTTTATCTGAAAGTAAGTGTCAACTATACTGTCTGACCTTGGTGGCTGTAATTTTAGAAAGTTGATTTTGCCCCATTCAAACCCCAATAATCATCAACTTGTACATAATAAAATCACAAAACAATCCTTTATTTATATATGCACCAGTATGTCACATCTAATCAAGTATACTTTGATACATTTGTAAATATAAAGTAACTTCTGAATTCATGAGACGTCTGACAAAACAAAAGCTGTAGCTGTTTCTCAGTGAAGCTTTTAATTTCCATCATCGTTGTCACACCCCCACAGGATTTCCATGGGTCTTTTTATTTGATGTACATGTGAAGTGCAGCACAGGACCAATTTTAGGCAGAGGGCTCTGAAGCAGCGTTCATACCAGGCTGGTAATGAGAGTCACAATATTCTGCTGCACAGAAATAACTGATGTGTCTGCCTATATATGCACGTGTGTGTGTGTGTGTGTGTGTGTGTGTGTGTGTGTGTGTGTGTGTGTGTGTGTGTGTATTAGTGCTCGGTGTATAGAACAAAGATAATTGAATGTAAGTGGTGTCTATCAACTGTGGTCATATTTCTCTGTGGCATTGAAACCTACAGGAATTTCAAAAACTCATTAGCGGTACCTCTTCAAAGAAAAGAAAATACTACGTAAAAAGTACGCTGGAAGTGTCGGCCCCCTCCTCACTTAAGTCCCGCTCTGCACAAATGATCTGGTGCATGGAAAAAAACAGAATTGGTATTAGATTTTAGAATTCACTGTACTTTCCCTGTGCTGTGATTGTGCAGTTGTGTGTCTGTCTGTGCTGGTGTGAAACGTATCTTCTCACATCTTGTCAGAGCAAAGTGCATGTTTTCATCCATGATAATTAACGTGTCCAATGGAAAACAGGAAGCTGTTCCCAGTCTGCGAAGATGAAAGCCTGAGCTGTGTCCAGTGTTTCCTCCTTGTTGCATTACACTGTAGCTCCACAGGCTTTCACAATGAGACCTCTGATAAAGAAGAAGGAAGGAAACAGAGAAAGTGAATAACTGCTCCAGTGATTCATTGAAATTTCGAGAGAAAAGTGCTGTCAGTTCAGGAAGTTTCAAGAGCAGAGTTCTGCAGAAGGTGTGCCGTGTTATTTGCAATTAATTATGTTGCGGTCTGTACAGCATTTTCAACAGATTTAGCTCAGTTTGCAGTGGTGCACAAACGTAAAGAGGAATATGAACAGTTTTTTTAGTGGAAAATAGTCACAACCAGTGGTGGCTGGTGATACAATTTATTGGGGGGGCAAACAAACTGAAGCCAGACTCAACAAAAACAACATAACACACACTTCAGAGAGATGTTTATGTCTCTCCCCCCCTTGAGTTCCACTGAAGCTGGTCAGCTCGCAGCGGAAGTAACTCAGTGACATCGGACGTATCGACCAATCACATCAGATACAAAAAGACGTAAATCAATACCTATATATAGCTGCGTCCCGTTGAAAATCTTCAACAACCAATTGAAGAGCAGCCTCAGGTCCCGTGGTTGCCAAAACTATCAGGACCCCCCATTCACATCCATTTGGCTGGCGACCCGCACACAATGTGTATTTAGACAGAAATTAACCAAATACAATTTGAAAACAACTTATATTGAATGCTCACAGGTGCTTACAGTCTACCAGGAGCATTGTACGAGTAAAATAATATTATAAAATTAAATAATCGTTCACATTTTTATACAGGCTTTTTTATACAGACTTATTAACCAGCCGCCACCGGTGACAAGTGAAATTTGTTAAGAAGTTTAAGAACGCTGAGTTTCACAAACAGAATTTATCATTTAAATCAAAGCAGATGGGAGAGACAAAATAAAATGGCTAAAAGCAAAACTAATTTATTTAAACATCTATTTAGACATGCAATTTGTAGAGTACAAAATAAATGTGTGTTATCTACAAGGCTGGCAATTGTAATGAGTTGGCAGGCTTGAGCCAGATTTGATTTACTTAAAAAGGATGTGCACTAATTTAATTACATTTAATTGAGGTAAATATCATCCTAATGTTGTTTTTTCATTACTATTCAAATCCACATTTGAATGCTTGTGTTAAATGAACTCAATAAAAATGTGGTGTAATTGTTTTTAGATACTGCAGGAGTTTTTTTGCACATGCAGTGCAACTGTTGCAGTAAACACAGATGTCATTACATTTCACATCACCTTCTATACTTTCAAGTAATCAAATTATGTGGTTCATGAGTATTCAGTGTAAACAACCTCTTAGTAACGTGTATATAAGGTCTAAAAAGAACAGGAAGTTTATATTTAAATAGTTATTAATGCCTCCTCTGACACATTTTATAGTTTATACTTATACAAGTTGATAAATGAATTAAAACCCAGTGGCCTGAAGACTTTTATAATTAAAGTGGAAAGGATTGTATTTTTTCATGCTAACGTGACAGAAGTGGCTGAAGGGGACAACACTCCAAGTCTAATTAAACAAAGAACCTATTCATAATGTGCCATGAAAAATGTATTATGTGGCCCAGATACACACTCCACAAACTTCACCTCACATTATTACTTGAGAGCGGCTCAGCTACAGACGCTCTGTTATACCTGTCTGCCCTCTCAGCACAAACCGCCTCTGATCCCTTTTTTGATGTTTTCTGTGTTTGGAAATGTTTGTATGTTGCACCAGGTTTATTTTTTCTCCAGTTTTGGTCAATCAAAGTTCTTTTACTTGTGTGGGTTGGAGGGAGTGAACGCACTTTGCCCTCCCCCAACAGTCACGGCTTATGTAAAGTGCTCTTGAGCAAGGCACCTAATCCCCCTACTGCTCCGGTTGTGTGTGCTCACAGCTCAGAGTGGATATGTGGGTGTTTGCAACTCACGGATGCATCTGTTTTCTTTCTGCTTCCTACTTTTCTTTTGATGCCTCCTTGTGCTGATGACAGCTGTGCCCACAGGCAGTGTTGCCACCTTAACGACTAAATTTGTCGCTAGATTTAGCGACTTTTTACCTTCCCTAGCAACTAAAAATCGTATCTAGCAACTAGCGACAAATCTGGCGACTTTCCGCTACTTTGGCAATCTCTGTTTTCGTTGTTGAGCAACAGCAAAATCACGTTCACTGATTTGTGAAAGACGTCACGTTTGCCTTTCTTAACATTCTAGCGTTCCCAATGTAAGATCTGTAATTGTACTTCTGTGTTGTCATAGCGGCTCACCTAAGTAGAATGAGCAGCTATGACTACACGGAGGTCTACAGATCTAACACCCATCTCAGCGATGTGATTGGAGGGCAGTGTGCATTGCAGGCAGACACAGACCGGAAACCCATAATGCTATGATGCCTATCACAGTGTGTGTGACTAAAACCAATGAGCACTCCGTAGCTATATCAGAAAAGTCTATTCATCCCCATGCACTATATAAAAAGGGTCAATCAGTTATGGTTTACTGATTACTGAACAAATTACAAAATTAAAAACAACAATAATTACCTCCTCATCATTCTCACCCGTTTTCCCCACCCACACTCAATGTCCAACCTGCAAGAGAATGGGACGCCAGTCGGCAGCGAGACGTATGCAAATTAGACGTATCTACGTAACATGTGATGTCCTTCATTTCATCGAGCCAATAGCTACTTTTGGCAACACTGCCCACAGGTATTATGTGTTCATATCATTCCTCTATCCATATGTACTTGAAAATGATACCCTGAGAACGGCTTGAGGGAGGTTCTTTAAAGTTTGCACAAAGGTTAACCTGGACTCAAGGAAGAACTATTTAGAACTATTTAGTTAATCCTCACATTCATCCAAAATTCACACAGGAGCGTGATACATCAGGAAAACCTGGAGGGGTGTTCATTACACCAGCCACAAATCGAACACTCAAACTGAAAGATTAACTGTTTAGAATGTGGTTGTCAAAGTTTTAATAAACAGTTTTTTGGCCATAAACCAAGATTTTTATTATGACATATAATTATGACAAAATACACTTAAATTCACTTTCAAGTTAAGGATATAGTTTCATATCTGAATACACATTTCATAATGTAGCTTAGTGTAACTGACAAACTAAGGGGTAATACACATTTTCTTTAGGGTATATAAGCAACCAAGCACCCTGTTTCCTTTAAGTGTTAAGAGTTTAAATCTTGGCTGTTTATTTTTCCTGTAAAAATGAGGGATTGTTGGTATGAAATTCAGTTCAAACAACTCTGAAAAAGATTGGAGGAAATATCAATTCCAAGATATATATATATAGCTGCATTGGGGATGTTAAGTGAGAGACTGGGGATCACAACAGTTGTTTTCAATATACTGATATGGTGGAAAATGTCCCAATCACATGGACAGTCTCTTGGTGATGCTGGGGCATGTGGGTACATAGTAATATGTCTTCTGTGTGACGACTCCTGCTCCTCCCTGTCAGTTTGTCCTGTGTGTCGTGTGTATGTTGGTTTCCTGAGGGGAGGACGTCTACGCACCTGTTCCGCAAAATGGATGTGCACAAATTCTTAATGAGGAGAATACAAAATAATCATATCAAATGCTTTTTCAGCATATAGTGGCAATTTTGTGTTTTGCTATACTGATTAGTTTGAATACATGATACTTGATGAGATGCTTAAATGAAGCCTGTTTGATGAGGGTGTATTATAGAAAGGATGACTGAATCTAATCTCATTACTAGAGCCTTACTGATGATTCTAATATCTGTGCTAATGAGAGATAATATGTGATAGCATAAAAAGGGTTGGGTATGTATTGTGTTTAAGGAGAAGTGATAGAAGTGGTAATTTGGTGGTAATTCCAATGACTGATAATGATAGTTATGTTTACAAAATTCTGCTTGGAAACCATAGTCTGTGGATGCTTCATCATTCGGCATTTTAAAATAGTTGAATATGTATATGTATAAGTTTATGTTTATTCTGCTGGATCCACTGTCTGAATTATTAGTATAAGTTGTGTTTTGTCGATTGATATTGTGATGTTATTTTTGTGGTCATGCACGCAATCACTATTACCATCGATGATCATTTTACTATCATTGTTCATCTTTATTTTCAGAAATGCCAATGGAAACACATTGGGAGCTGGTGAGAACTATATGACATCCACATGTCATCTTATCGATTGATCCTGGTAATGAATCCACCACCCTCCACAGGCTGGTGTTCGGGTTTTGTTAACAGCTACACAACAGAGACTGAGGTATGGTTTCTCTCTTGTTTGAACTGAAGTGGAAGTTGAATAGAGGATCACCACAGTTGGGCTAAAGTTTTAAGTTCTTAACGTTGATTAAATTTGTTTGTATTTCAAATTTGTGTTGGGGTTGTTGGGAGTTAATTTCCCCTGTATGGCAACTGCTTTTAAGAACAATATAAGGATTGTGTGAGTAATTTCTTCCAATAGCAAAGTTCAAACTGTTCTAACTACAAGGCTTGACTAAAAATATAACTTAACATTTTCTTTGTGAGTAATTTCTTCCAATAGCAAAGTTCAAACTGTTCTAACTACAAGGCTTGACTAAAAATATAACTTAACATTTTCTTTGTTTTCATCTTCACTCAAACTTCCTGTCAAAAATTGGGAGCACACCACGTCACCTTGTCAGAGACACGAGTCCTTAAGACATTCCTCTGTTGCCCCTCATTAGAACTATAGATAGACAAGTGACAAATCACTTAGGGACTAAGACTAATTCAAGTGCGGAACTTCCTCTAGTCATTTAGGGTCAGGGTCTATAATAATCGCACCCCTATGTAGTGGGGCTTTTCCCCTAACACCATAAAACCGATTATTTTCCAAAATGCTTCCTCCTGTAATCAATAGTTGCTGACTCAGTATGGAGTCCTGCGCCAAACCAGACTGTAAGTGTGATGTGTTTCCTCGATGCATATTAAAACTGGGCAATTAAATGCCACAGCAGGATAAGGACGGTATAACTTAATGGCTCCTTTTTACTGCAGATGTTCGGTCCTTGCCTCAGCCCCCAGTGAGCAGTGTCTTTATATTCATCAACAGGGGACAAGGTAAAATATTGTTTTCACAGATTTTTCTTTTAAAGTTAACAAGGGCAATGCGTGACATATTTTGTGTTAACAAGGGAGATGCTGTCCCCCCCACTCGCGTTGCCCCTCATCTGTTGAAAGCCACCAGTGTATGAAGCAGAAACCGTCGCAGTGAGGAATGAAGGCCACTGAGTTAAGCTTGTTGAGTTTAATGGGGCAGGAAGGATAGAGTAGAATAATGGCCGAGGGTGAGCCGAGCTACAGGCCTGTCAGGTACGACAGGGAGGGGAGAGGAAGGTTGTATCCTGTATATATACTATCATTTTTTAAGCACTTACTCTTAATAATATTTTACATTCAGTACTATATTTTGATTATTTTAGCTCTGTACTGGAATACATTTACTATATATAGGAAACAGGTCCATGCATAAAGTATAAGTCATCTGCGTTTGTTCACGGTGTACACTTGAAAATATCACTTTTCGGGTATTGCCCAATTTCATTGTCTTTTGTGTCCAGATGCAAGTGAATGTTGGTGCATGTGATCTTATTGTCCCATAGCTGATGTTGTTTGGACGCTGTTAAGATTTGCCTGCGCTGTCGTCGCTCGAAACTTTTACTTTGACGGCGAGCCGTCTCGGTTTCCATTTGTTGATTTGATGGTTCAGTTTTCATTTTACAAGTTGAATAAAGGAACAAGTTGACTGGGTGCTGCGCTGAATTGAAATGTGTGTCTTCATTCTACAGTAGCGTAGGTAAACATACACAGTGTTTAGACAACATCGGCTACTGAACAAAAAAGATCATGCCCAGCAACATTTATTTACATGGGTACAAGGAAATTACAGTGACATGTGCAGATGAATTCTACTTTATGCATTGACTTAAACAACAAACACTATTAGTTACAGCAAAAAAAAACAAGAAAGATGAAATTGTGAGATGTTTTGTACAACATTTCGCAAAAAATAAGGAAATGACTGTGTGTGCTGATTGTCATTGTTGGTAGTTGCCCTTATCATTAAATCGGAGTCCTAGAAAAGGTCAAATGATAATACCCTGCTATACTTGTTGATATTATGGCCTGATTTGTTTTCCCAGCCAGATGATACTATGAGCAGACTTGAGAAAACACACACCAAGTGAAGACATTTGGCTCTGACGATATGGTAATGCCAGCTACATGTTGTCTTTAGACACCAGTGGTTTATGTGTGTGCGATGGTGATATGGGGCAGATGTTGCAGTTGTTAATGGTCGATTTTATGTCACATGCAGTTTGTTGTAGAGGTTGAGCTGCAATTCTACTGATTGATTGTAGTGCAGACGTGTCTGTGAGGGCACACAGATCACAATGAAAGGGTTGATTTTGTTTATTAAAGTAGAGACTGCTGTCATCCTCTACTCACCTCTCTTCTCTTCTCCTCTCTCCTCTCTCCTCTCTCCTCTCTCCTATCTCCTCTCTCCTTCCCTCTCCTTCCCTCTCCTTCCCTCTCCTTCCCTTCCCTCTCCTCTCATCTCCTCTCATCTCCTCTCTCTCCTTTCCTCTCCTCTCCTTCCTCCTCTGCCAGATGGCTGCTCCTTAATCAAACTCTCGTACCTCAGAGAGGTAAACACATTACGCTGCCCTGATTACACTGACTTGGCGAAGCGTACCGGTTGAATGTGTGTGTGCGCGTGTAGTCTTTGCATGTGTGTGACAGCAAGTGCATATGTATTGGGAAAAGGTAAATGGGGGGCGAGGGGGTCTTTTTCAAAGTCGCTGCAGTGGGTTATGCTCCTGGGTGCCCTCACAGTCTTATTAAGAGCTGCTCCATCTAGAAGGGAAACACACACACACGTACAGGCACACAACATGAGTGCAGGAATGATTGCTCAGCATATACATAGAGAATCACTCATTCTCTTAATCTGTCATTCTCAGAGTAAACAATCAGCCCACTGTAGCTATGGAAACACTTACTGCTGGAGGCTTCTCATATGGCTGCTCTTGTCCGTTCGACATCGTGGTATAGTATAGTTATGTCTTCCAACAATTGAAGCAGGCAGACTGCTGTCATACATTCCTGTAAAACCCATAAAGGCTGCTGTCATATAATCCAGCAGATTTGTAAACCCCTGGGCTTCATGTCACACCGTAATGTATGTCTAGCTGTGAAAACACTGACTTCGAGGCGAGCCATGTAACTTGCTTTGGCAGGGGGAACAAAGCAGAGCGCGGCTGCTCCGCTAATAGTCTGGCAAACCAACAGTGTTAGAGGCAAACAGGATGGTTTTCACAGAACTCGGCTGACCGGGTTCCCGAGCGACTGCGGTGTGGCTCTGCACTCCCTGGGCTCTGGAAATTCTGAGGAGAGAAAGTGGGAATGTTACATGCTGTTGAGTTATAATAACAGTCAGTTACCGAGAAAACTTCAGCTGATTTTGTTTTATTAACCACAGTTTTTTAGGGCAGGGCATATATTCCAAAGAAAGAGGGCAGGGATTCAGGTGCTGAGGGATTTTGGCATAAAGGCGCACTACTGAAGAAAGTGTCGGCCAGTTTCTTCATGTTTTGTTAGATGAAATGAGTTCCACAGTAGTGTGTAACTTTACTTGAGTCACCAGCATTGCAAAACTTGGATTAAACTTTTATTATTTTATTTACTAGGGTTGAATTAACAGAAACTGAGAATTTGGTGCTACCCTGCGGCTTGTTTCTTTTTGTGGCTGCAAATAACAGATCATAACAGTTATAGTCAATCAATGCCTAATTCAAGAAAACTAATTTTAGATGTACCAGCATTCCAGAACCCAACGAAATGCAACTTACTATAATTTCACCGAAACATTTCCATGATTGAGAAGCTGGAATGAAAACAGTTTAGCCATTTTGAGAAAAAATGCTTACTTCATAATCAAAATGATCACTGATTAATTTAATGTAAGTGTCAATTGTTGCTTCAGCTTCAGATGTAGATTAAGCTGTGTACGATCCAACACAACCACGCCTACATATCCTCACAGTTACAGTCTATGGAGTCCAGTTTTCTTGGTGGGGTACATTATTGAGGTAAAGGGCGGAAAAATGTAGGCGGTGTATTCATGTAGGTGGTGTAGCCATACAATGTTTGCATCTACGCAAGTAAAGTTTTCCATAACCAGACAATTTACTGCACAATTTCAGAGAAATATTGTAATAATACACACATGATTAAAATAACATTGCGTTGATGTAGCCATTGTTTTTGAGGACGTGTGGCGTTCTTCTTCTACATTTAGGCAACGACAGTAACATTAGGAAAACTGTGTTGTTGGGGTGTATGTGCCAAACCATAATGGAAGGTAGTTACTGAATTTCATATATCAAATTAAGCTCAGATATGGAGTAAAATCATTTTAATAGAGCACCGCAATGATGTTTAGTCCGTGATGCTCCACATAATTAACAGTGATGATACCGGCCTTTGATGAAGCCTGATGAGATGTAGTGAAATCCTTCATGCATTATAATTTTTTGTGGTGTGCAACAGCGTAGGCGTTCAGAGAATTAACACCATGAATATGGATGCTGGGTTAGCATCATGAGAGTAAATGTGCTTACTCTATTGATTAAATCTCCCATCAGTCACCTGGCAGCGCGGTTCCCCCCTCCTCTCTCTCTCTCTCTCTCTCTCTCTCTCTCTCTCTCTCTCTCTCTCTCTCTCTCTCTCTCTCTCTCTCGCCCACATCTCTCTACTCATCTCTGTCAAGGCGGGCTCAGTGGAGTGGTTAAATTGTCCATAGCGCGTAAACGCTCGTTTATAAAAGCTGACAGACGTGGCGGTCGTTTGCTGAAATTAATTACCCCTCGGAGCCACAGCAAGCGTCGGCCCTAGTCAGTCAGTCACGGTCCCCCACCTCCCAGGCCCAGTACCTGCAGGAGTGAAAGAGGGAGCAAGGAGGAGAGAGACCGGGGGAATGACATGAGGTTTGCAACGACGAGGGATGAAATTGAAATTGAGGAGACTGAAAAATAAATAGTTGATTCATGTACTTTTTTGTAAGAACAAAAAAGGAATAAACCTCCAGAAAAGGACACAATTCTAAGTAATGAATAAAAGACAAAAACAAGGTCGGCCTCTGGGTTATTAATCCACATTTTAAATCTAATATCTCTCCTTTCTCTTATTGTGCTGGAGCAGAAGATCCATGGAGAGTTTTGTGCTGACGCAGCCCGAGATGATAATGTGATACACACCATAGTGATATCAAACCAATCAGAGTGTATTCATCTCCAACTAGGGTAACTTAATGAACTTCAGCACTATCTGATGCAACACTTCTCTAACATTAATAAAAGCTTCATCTCCTGTCCGATTTGCATAATTGTTCAAATGAATCCACTGATGGGTTCTTTTTAATAAAATGATGAGTTGTGTTAAAGTGTGATGTGGCTTGCTGTTGAGAGGAGAGGAAAAGGAGGAGGGGAAAGGAGGGGAGGGGCGGGGGAGCGGAAAAGGAGGATGGGAGGAGCGGGATTTGCAAGGGGCCTAAGGTGATTTGTCACCATTTTGATTCAGTCATGTAATGAAGCGTACAGTGTTGTACAAGGGGTTATTGGTTTGAAGTGATTTTTCATATGGGTTATGTGGCTACAGAGATAGTTTAGAGTGTGTTCCTCGCAGTGTGTAGCTTGATCTCTCCCTCGTCACGTCTGCCTGTGTCACTGATTGAGACTTCGTGTTCACCTTCTCTTTGTTTTAGTCCATTACCAACTCTGAGAGGCACATTTCAAATTCTTTAGTACTGCTACTCCCTATTTTCCAGAGGTTTCAACCGGCCATTGTTGCAATGAGATTACCTCTTAATACCATTCCACAGAGCAAGAGTGACAAGATGTCGATGCTGCATCGAATGACGCACTTCAAACCTCTCTGTAAGGGTTCGTTACTGGAATCCTTCCCCCCCACACGGCCGGTACCTACTGGAGCGAATCACAACACAGATTTCTGAGCCTCATTTTGTTGCCTGAGCTTTGTACTGACATAGTTTCCTTCCTTGAAGAGGCAACATAAACATCACTGCACCTGCCTACATTACATTTAAGTCTGGTGGCAACACAATCAACACAGCGCATGGCAGCACGTAACGTGAAAGCTAGACATTGAAAGTGTTGCTTGATTTCACATGAAATGATTCTGACACCTGGACTCGTAGTAGTTTGAAAATAATTCCAAATAAGGGAGGAACACGGCAAACTTGATGAGGCACGTTGCGATATACAGGAGTGACCCCATGTCAAGGTAGGGAGACAATTAATTTGGAGCTATTTGGAATACTTTGATATATCACTGAAACTGTTATTTAGTGTTAAATTATTGTAGTTGGGTTTGTTTTTCTATAATGTGATTTGGCACTTATTTATATTTGTAAATTTAGGTTAAGTATACATTAAACCTTTTAACAGTTTATAGTTTATATTTCAACATCCAATTTGCCCTTGCAATAGCAAAGCGATTTTTATTGTTTAGAAAAAAATCATCAGTTCTGGCACTGTTAAGTCACCGGTACCGTTTTAAAATTATTAATTTAGCAGAGGTAGCAACGCTGGTTGCAAGCTAATCTGGTAGCATTTTTACTGGAACTATTTGCTATGAAGCTGTTATTAGCTAAGATAGTGTTATTTCTTGACCTGAATATTAAAAAATGAGATTTACTGTCGGTTGCATAGAGCGGCGCCCTCCTCATTATCTGATATTTCTCAAGACAGACACTGTGAACCGAGCTGGTGGAAGCTCTCCACCAGGGGAAATTCAGTACTAATAGAACTTAAATATAGAAATTGGAAAATAACTCTTACTGAAATTAGTTTTCAAAATCTGATTACGTGGCGGTTATGTTGATTACTTTGTTCTCATGTATTAAGCCATGGCTTTGTCTAAAATAACTGTAGGAGACAGGAAAGATGTCATGGGAAATGATTTTCCAGTTCCAAGTTGTGGACAAAATCCTGAGAATATAATGGCAGCATGATGTTTTTTTTACAGTAGCGTAGATGAGATAGCAGAGTAACATTATACATGTCCTAATCTTGCGTATACACAAAGAGAAGATGAATACGGAAATGGAATGGTGGCAGCAAGTGTGGGTGCAGCAATAGGTCTCAGGGATGAGATATAGACAACCAAAAGCCAGTATTTAGATGGTGTCAACATGATCCAATTCAGAAATATTACAACAATTGTTTGTGAAGTGCCGCAGCTGACATCTGTTGTAGCAATATGCTTCACACACAACATTCACAAAGATAAACCTTGATAAACTAATGTTTTTCCGCTTCATCATTGAGAGTTTTTCTCCTCTGAAAGCTTGGGGTGGTAAGTCTGGAAAAGCAAGAGCAGGCTACACTTTGAATATGTGCAACATCCCCTTCTATTGGCCAGTCAAAGCTATGCCCCCACAACACATGAACGTGCATTGCGCTAGAAGACGACTTTTCCGTGACTTATTTGCTAACTTTTGGTTATTGTCTCTCCTTCAGTGGTGTATGCCTCCCTGGCTTAACCCTCTGGTCATGCGCAGCGAGAGCATGGGCAGGAATGTGCACAGGTAGGAAGGTGAGTTAGTAATTTACTGTCGAAGTAGAAAAGCTCCTGCTTAAGGTAGCACACTGGTCGCCATTGTCTGTCTGCGTTTGATGCTTGTCGCCCTCACTTTGCAGATTATGTTGGTCCTTTGCGAGTGACAAGGAGGAATTAACCCAATACTATTGGCCTTCTATGAAAATGTGTTTTTCCCTCACGTGCGCTTTTTGGAAGTAAAGTAGGGCTCAATGCTTGGCCATATGGACAAGAGGAGCCAGGCATTGAAACACCAACCTTAGCATTACCTGACGCTTCTACCTGAGCTGCAGCTTCCCAGATTCAGGAACACACTTGATTTACCCGCTCTATCATGAAAACCATCTTGGCTGTAATGTAGATTTTAACCCACTCAATGGTAAATTGTCTAAGATAGTGTCCCTTTTTCCTTAATGTGTTTAAAACCACAATTCTTCTTATTCGATTCCCTGGATGAAAGAAACATAAAACAGTTTATTCTACATTCTCTGCAGTCTCCGTTCCCGCATGCTGTGTGTGGCAATTGGATGTAATAGTCCATTTACCACTGTAAATCTTCTGTGTGCAAATTCCACAGTGTGTGTTTGTGTATGTGTGTATGTGCATGTGCGACGATATCCTGGCTAGTGTTTTCCTTGAGAACCGACCAGAGCAGCTCCTGTAGAATAGGCCTATCAACATTATGACCTCTTTTGTTTTCCCAGCTGTATCTGAGCTAAGACGTGAGGCTTTAACTTTTTTTTTCTCTGGCTCGGTGTTTGTTATACATCTGGTGGTCAGCGATGAGAGAAACACATGAGAGTCACAGCATGGCCTTTCCTTCTCCATTTGAAAACTGCTTTGATGGCCGGGGACTGTAAGAACCCACAGTGTCAATGGCAACACTTTGATATTTCGCTCCAGCTGTCAGTTTTTGTCTGGTATTTTGTCAAGCACGGGACATGGGAAACAGCGTCTCCGCCAAGAAATACGTCCTTTTTTTTTGCAAAGACATGCAGATGCAGCAGAAAGACTCTAAGGAGTCCTTAGAAAGAAGTAGACAATTCAATTTGTGCTTAAGATGCAGTAGGCGTCTGTGTGATATGAAATTAATACAATTAGCAAGTGTGTATTTACTACCACCATTATGACTGTATTGTCCCTAATTATGCAGCTTTATTGTGGCGGCAGAATATAGAGGGAGAGATGTAAAGATTGTACTCTCATAATAGGACTGTACCTTGCAGTTGGAGGAATCAATTCTCTCTCTTTGTTTCCCCAAACCGCGGCGTCAGCAGAATCTTAATTTTTCATGAAAACTTTGGCTGGTGCGCTGCTCATATATAGCAGACACACACACACACACACACACACACACACACACACACACACACACACACACACACAGCGACCTAATCTCCCTGTATCCCTCTGTCGTTCGGCATTCCACGCGTTCGTGCTGTTGAATGAATGTATAACCATCTTCCATCAAACTGCTAAGCTTTGTGCGCATACAACCCTTCTGACTGATGCAGGAACGCTCACTCCTGAACCACAAGTGCAAATTAATCAATACAGCCTGTTTTATTTTTTTTTCGTGCAGCGGCCCGACACCATGCTTAAGTGTTTCATTGTGAAGTTCAGGCTTCAAATTACTGCAGGATGAGCTCATGCAGTGACTCCTCTGACAAGTGTGGATCATGACTAACATGTAATTCACAAAGCAGTGCCTTATGGGGAACGTACAGACGATGTACAATTATATCTACATCTATAGGGACTGTTTTTATTATTTAAATATTGTCCTTGGAAACTGACCCTTATGATCTTTACCAAAGTTGTGTATCATGGGGTTGTCATAGAGTAAAGTAGTAAGCTGATTGACTTTTCCACCACCTCTACTTGACAGCAGTTTTCACACCATTTCTGTTTTTGCCATTTAAGATTATCTTTCCTCTATGAAACAGTTACAGGTTTCATGGTATACTGTGGTAAGGCTCCTGATTGGTTAGTTGTACCATTTCAATCTTTAATTACCCTTATTACCATGGTGATTAGGTTGGCGTTGTAACAGCATGAGCTGATCGTGCTGCGGCCGCAGCGAGCAACTGCTAGAATCCACTGTCGTTTGTTTAACAGACTTTAACGCAGCAAGCTGTCAACTGTCTCTCCTCCGCTCTGCTTGTTAGGTTGTTGTTTACACATGGATGTATTGTTCTTACATTTACATTTGATTTACTTATTCATGTTTTCATTTAAATCTGTGTCATGGGAGGTTTTTATTATAAAACAAAAAAAAAACCTTCTTCAGCAAGCTAAAGCCTTCCTTCTTCAATGTTGATGTTGCACAATTTATGCAGTGTTGGTGCTATATTATTATTTGTATTTATGATAAATATATTATTTAAATATAAAACCTGTTGAAATTGCTTCAGTTTTTTTATCGGTAGGCTACTTTTTGAACATTTTCAGTACTTGACAAAACCATGATAGCACTAATAAGTGATAATGTTGGTCACTCTATTAGTGATACAGAATTTTAACACAATTTCAGCTCTCAGTCATTTTTAATAACTTTTGCAGCAGTTTGGGTGGAGTTTATTACAGTAAATACATTTCTCAGGTTACATTTTTTCAATTTAAAAATTCTTATATAACATTTTCTCTTAATTGTATTGACTAACTAATGCTAATAGGTTTGTGCTGGTCTTAACATCTTATCAACTGATAGCTTCAACCTGACTGCTACAGATATGTGCCCTGGCTGAGTCACTTCTTGATTTCCACTTACATTAGCAGCTTTGACTCCCCGTATCAGATATAGGCTGAACAGCCATTTACCTGATGACTAACTTCCTGTCTGCGCTCCTTTGGGTGGTAGAAAATGTCTGCTGCTGCTGCTGCTGCTGCTGCTGCTGCTGCTGCTGCTACTGCTGCTGCTGTTACTGGTAATTATGATCATACAACTTTCTATTACAAGGTTCATCAGATGGCTTTTAAAATCCATGTAAAAGCCACTGGAACTGCATCAGCAAAATTCAAGGTTATACTACAGCAAATATACAGCAAACAACAATAGATCAGAGAGCGTATCATCCAGAGTAGAGCAACTTTAATTGCTCCCATGGGAAAATGTGACCAATGCAGTAATTAACAGCAAGAAAAAATAAATAAATAAAACAGCACACCACCTTATTAGACATAACCAATATTTAGACAAATAGACAATTACATAGGTTGACTAGTAATGCATAAAAATAAAATGATAACTGTGTACAAATCACAGCATGTAATGTCTGCAGTCCTGACCACACACTCGGCTCAGTCCACGGAATAAACAAACTCAATTTGTCACATAGCTAACAAGGCAATGCAGATGAAAATGAAAAAAAGTGATTCTCAGAGAGGAGTCCAGGCTCGGGGACAAGGGGAGAGGTAAGTAAAAAATTCTAGTGATTCATTGGAAACCCAATCAAGCCGGTGGCAAACTATGGGGACACATCTGTAGTTTCGCAGTTGTTTTGTAGTGAAATGTAAACACTGTCGTTCTCCATCATCCATACCACTTATCCTCTTGATGGGAGCTGTAGCCAATCCCAATTCACAGTCATATTCCCACCTACGGTTAGTAGAGTCTTCACGTAACCAAGTATTAAGTACTCTACACAGAGAGGACCCCGGCCGAACTGGGATTCGAACTGGGAACCTTCTTTCTGTTTTTTCGAGGGAGTTGGTGACAGATTCATTTCTGTTCTTGCTTCTTATTTCTTCTACCTCATCCAAATCTGATCAAACATGTTTGATGGTTTTGTTGATGAGTGGTTGAACAAGCAGAATTGTCAAAATCCCCTTTGAGAACTTTGAGACAATGTGTTGTAGGCCCCTGACCTAACTCTACGCTGTTTGCTCTGTTCGTTCTACACAGCCCTCTATATGCTGCACTGAAAGATGTATCGTCGTTAAGTATACCTCTGAGCCAAACATATCATTAGTGTGTATTGTATAAGCTGACAGAAGAAGGCTGTAAAAAATGCAGACACACATACACACTCATGGGCACAGTGACAGAAAACCCTCAGACGAGCGCACAATAGCTCAAAGTCGGTGATGTGTTTTTGCATCACGGTCTGCAAAGTAGTTTTAATTGCCCACGAGAAGTGAAGCCCTTATCTTGGAGGAGGTTCTGTTCTGTGTTTGCATTCTGTTCTCGTGCCCCTTTTTCCACTGCAGTGAACTTGCTTTGTCTGCCAACCCTTGTCTCCCCCCCCCCCCCCACACACACACAGCTGCAGTCAGAGGGCAGAGCAGTCTTTTCATGCCTGGCTCACTGTGCTTATGTAAGAGCACTACTTAAACCTGGTTACATCACATAACAGGCAGCACTGTGTCAGTGGGTCACTGTGCCACCTAACCGCCACGCTACATACACTTCACATTGGGCCCTTGGGCCCTTCACTGGGCATGTGTGAATGGAGCATCTCGGTGTGCAGTCAAGCGTTTAGGCACAGATTTCAGAGCGTCATTCAGATCTGTATGCATGTGTGTATGTTTGGGATATCATTCTATTGTTGTATTATAGTTCCGATCAAATGGAACATAAAGTGCTCAGTTTAAGGAATCACCAGACTTTTATCATGGAAAACGAGTCAGTGCTGCCCTTACAGAGTGCCAGTAGGGGGGCCTCTCTGTTTCCAAATTCTTCTTCGTGTATCCTCCTTTCACCCTTTACCCCAGCTCTTGCTCTTTACACTCCCTCCCCACCTCCGCCTCACTGCCAGAAAGAACAGCCCATCTCTGTCTCTCTCTCTCACACACACACACATGCACACACACACACATACACGCACACACACACACAGAGTCACCCCAGGGCTTGAACTAGGGCAGGACCAACCACTCCCACTGTTCTATAGTTCCATGAAAAACACAGAGGGCGAGAGAGGCAGACAGAGCGAGGAAAAGAGAGAGGGAGGGCGGAGCGTCGCTGCGCTGAAGCCGAGCCCCTCTATGCCTCAGCACGCACAGTGGAGCAGACGGCAACAGCCACACACACACTCCCCTCTCAGTTACATGCACAGTCACACACATACCACACACACACACTCAGTGACGGCTGCCAGGCACAGTGGGAAGCAAGCCGTCAGGGAGAGAGCTGGAGAAGAAAGAGAGGGATCGCAGAGGGGAGGAGAAGAGAAGAAAAGAGAGTTGGAGGAGGCACCTTGTGGATCAGAAGGGATTTTCCTCTGGATAAGGCTGCTGCTTCTTCCTGAGCAAGAGGACTTTTTGTCGAGGCTTTCTCTCTTTTGCTCATCCTCCACGCCGGGCTCCAGCGATATCTACCTATCTATCCCCAGAGCTTAACAAAAGAGGGAGGGAGTGAGAGAGAGTGAGAAAAAAGGCAGTCACAGCTTCAGCTCCAGACCACCCTCTTTCCTCCTCCTCCTCCTCCTCCTCCTCCTCCTCATCCTCATCCTCTCCTCCATCCATGTGTGAGTTCATCGCTGATTCCACTGTCTTGTGAGAACAGAGCAGAGGACAGCGTGTGTTCTCCAGGATTCAGCCAAGCTCCCGGTGGGATCAGGGTCTCGTCTGGTGTCTGTGTGTGACAGAGAGGAAGAACGAGACAGAGTAAACGGATACACAGGAAGAGAGAGAGAGAGAGAAAGACGAGAGAGAGAAGGAGAGACTGGAAAGCAAATTGAAGGGGCATGTTCAGGGCAGGAGAGAAGAAGTGAGTCTGATTTCTTTTAGATCGGAGAGTGCAAGGAACCGGCAAAGGAATCCCATCCATTCCTTCCTTCCTTCTCCTCCTCATCCTCTTCTTCTTCTTCCCTCTCCTTTTACCCTCTCTCCATCCTGCTATCAAATCTCCCCTATTGTTTCCTGCATCGAGTCTGCTATCCTCTCATCTTGCCTCCAGACCCCTTTTTTTTTCTGCTGCCTCTCCAGATTCCCTGTCTCTTCTTCCGGACCCAGGAGAAGGATAGTTTTGTGAGGTTCCCCTGTGACCTCCCAGACGAGTAGACAGACTAACATCCCGAGTACTATCTCTCCTTCCATCCGTCCCCTCCTCTTTGCATTTTTCACACACCTCAGCAAGAGAGCGTCCTCCCGCTCCATCCTCTGACTCTTGGAAACAGTCGTCTAAAGGATCCAGGCAAGCCCTCTTGGAGTGATCGTATCCCACCTGCACGCTTCTATCTCCAGCCTCGAGGACCTTCATTTGGATTCCAGCTACATGGGAAAACGTTTGGAGCAGCAGCCAATGTACCCCCACTACACCTACTACTACCCCCACTATCTCCAGACCAAGGTAAGATGGTCAGCCAGGTTGACCTATTTTTTACGCCTCAAGCTCAAAGTGTCTGTGTGGTTTAAACTCACAATATTATTTCATCGTTACTGTTTTACTCGTAACTGTTCTCTATATCTGCCCCCTCTTCAATTTTACTTCCCTATCAGTTCCAGAACAGCCATAATTTACACAGTCTGGGTACTATGCTGAAGCAGTTTGAGCAATTGCAGAGATAGATGTTGACATTGCCTCAGAAGACAGCTTGCTAAATGGCCCCATGCCCCCCCCCCTCTTCCGTATCCGTCTCTGAGCTGGGGGGGATATTGGTGTCACTCAGCTGGGTTGTTTCCTTTTTCTATCCAGGCTGAGCGCTTGACCCCATCCTTCTATCTCCGACCTCACCAGCTCCAAGTTCAAGTTCAGGGCATGAGGCCCACCCTCCCCTCAGCCCTTGTTTTCTCTCCGACTTTGTCCCTCTCCCGCTCTTCCGCCCACCCCCACACCCCCAGCCCTTTACGCCTTCCATTCACCGGCCTTCCCCAGCCCGTCACAGCATGTTTGTGATTGATGGAACCTGATATACGTCTCTGATTACCAAGAAGCCTGAGCCCAGTTTTTGGTCTTTGTTCTGTCTGTTTCAGTCCAATACTTACTCACACATAGCATGTACCCGCAGATGCTCATATATTGACACACACAAGATTTTTCTCCCGTCTGAGTCCTCTGCCACCAAGAGGAAAATGGATTACAGAGGCCTGATCAATCGCTCCTGCGTTGTATCACCCGGCCTGTCATTCTCTTTGTTTGCCGTGATTCATTTGTTGTTGTTTTTTTGTGTGATAGTAAATGTGAAGGTTTGGCAGGTTTGCTTGAATATTTCGTAAATGTGTGCATGTCAGTTGGCAAAAGAGAGAGATGGAGGGAGAAGCACAGATAAAAGGGTAGGAGTGGGATGCTGCGAGAATAGAGAGATCACGCTATCGGGCGGACTCGGTGTGGGAAGAGCAGGTAAAAGAATGATCGCTCTACTCTAAAATGTTAAACCTTGAGCATCAGACTGCATGATGATTTCCCATAGAGGCCAATTTGAGTTATTTAGTAATACGCACAGAGGAATGGCCCCATCTGGTACAATACAATCAGTTAAAATAAGACAGTGTTAGAAGGATATAACAGCAATAGAGCACAAACCCAAGTATAAATATCTCTTGTGATTTCGAAACCACTGACTAAAAAAGACAGAATGTTCTAAAAATAACATTTAAAAGACAATCACTATTAAACGTGTTACGATATCCAATTTGTCATGTTGAAAGAAGCTGTTACCGATGCCCCGCAAAGAGAACAAAGAAACGATTACTAGTGGATGTTGGGTCTGCTTTCATTTCCCTGCTAAAAATGGTTCTGTATTGAAGATGTTTTCACTGCTTGTTAACTTTTCATGACACATACCCCGCCACCGCAAGTTGGGGGATAATGTCACTTTACGACGATTGCTGCACATGTGAGAGACGGGGGGGGGGGGGGGGGGGGGGGGAGACGGAGCAGTGGTGAGGGTGAGGCGGCTGCAGAGGTAGAAAGAGATTGTCCTCTTGTGGGAAGGTTGGATCCTCCGCTCCTACAATCCGTGTCAGAGTGCCCTTGGGCAAGACACTGAACCCTAAATTGCCCCTGATGGCTGTTTGTGATGGGAATGCGTCAGTGAAGTATATATATATATATATATATACACATAGAAGTAAAAGCACTGAGTTTGTGTGAATGGCTGATTGTGACTCGTGACTCGTAGTGCAAAATACTGGATAAGCGCTACATAAATGCAGTTTATTTACTATGAAGTAAAACAGCGAGAGGTCTGGAATTTTATCTGGAGATACTCATCAAAGTAATGGAGCTCGGTCACTGACTAAAGTCTGTTATTGTGCAAAAGTGGAAATATCCAGTTGGCGTAAACACATTTATTACTGAAGCTTTTCAGATTTGGTTTAGAAAATAAAAATTAATATTTCCAATTAGCTGCGTGATTCATTTGCAGATGTCATGTTCAGATTGTTTGTGCAGCTTGTCGACATTACCCACTTATCTGCTGATCTCAGAACTGCACACATCCACATCTGGGGGCTGCCTGATGTTTTTAGGAATGTGCTCCAAGACGAACAAACAGAAGCTGGGAACTGTTTGTTAACGCACATCTGCAATTTGGTTGTAATAAACTGCGTCTGCTGCGATAAGCACGCCTTTTGGTTTGCTAATCTGTGAGAGTAAATGCATGTCTTGCACTTGATAATATAAACTGTGGTGCCTCTAAGTTTCCTTTTCCTAAAAGCAAATTCAAAGACTTATGGTAATTGTCTTGGCAAAAGTTATTTTTTAAAAGTTTATTAGATTTTCTTCCCTTTCAATGATGAATTAAAACGACAGCACAGCAAATTTATCTTCTTGATACATTTTATTCTTTAGACGCAGTATGCTTAAAATTTGTTTGACAGCCAGTGTTGCTGGCAGCATTTTCATTATTTATTTTGTATTAACACTGCAGATTTATACTTAAAATATATTTTTTTCTTTATTTAAAAGGTTCCCCATATTGTAGCAATGAAGAAGCAGAAGTTTGTGTCTGCTTTGACTCTGATGCATGCGCAACTAACAAAATTTATGATTTAAGGGTTTATCACACAATAAATGTTCATGCACATATATGTAAGATTAACATCAGCATTTCATGCACATGTCGAGTTCTTTTATGCTTACAGATGTCCCTGTGTCACACTTCTGTCTCTTGTCCTATGATTTATCTCCATCAGTTAAAGGTCATCTCATTTCTCTCAAGTATCTGCAACAGGCATCTGGCCCAGACCCTCACTTCATTCCTTACACTCCATCTAGCCCTCCCTCCATCTCTCTCTACCTCTGTGCTGTCAAGGTCAAATCAAATTGGATCCTACCTTCCCCAGTGTTCCCTCTCGGCTCTGTGTGTGAGTGTGTGTGGGTGTGTGTGTGTGTGTGTGTGTGTGTGTGTGTGTGTGTGTGTGTGTGTGTGTGTGTGGTTGTGTGTTCCCATATCCATCTATATATTAAAAAAACCTGCATCTGTATGTCAGCTATGTATCTGTTAATGTGTATGAGCCTTTAACTTTGTCCATCAATGCATGTGCGAGCGTGCACTGAATTTATCTGCTCTCTTTTGTGTGTATGAGTGCAGATGAGTATCCTGCTGGTTGAGGTAATGTGAGTGTGTGTGTGTGTGTGTGTGTGTGTGTGTGTGTGTGTGTGTGTGTGTGTGTGTGTGTGTGTGGCCTCTGAACACTGACTCTCCTGCATGACCCCTTCTCATTGCAGCTTGCTGTCATTAAAGCTCTCTGGGTCCCAGAAGAAAAGTGTGTGTGTGTATGTGTGTCTTTGTGTGTGCACGTGCTTGTGTATTTGTGAGTGTTCGAGGCCCTCTGTTATACATCTATATGGACATTTACAACAACCTCGTGTTTGATCTACTTGTGCTGATCTCTGACTTCAAATATGACAAAAATATGTGTGTGAGTGCATGTGTAGGTGCACATGCAGTTGTGTGTAAATGTTTGTGGGTGTGAACGTAGGTGTGTAGATGTTTTTCAGGCAGAATTTGTGGTTGTGTTTATTGTGCAGAGTCGAGTCAGAGTTGAGGCTCTCCTGTGAAAATCAGTTGTGTGTGTGTGTGTGTGTGTGTGTGTGTGTGTGTGTGTGTGTGTGTGTGTGTGTGTGTGTGTGTGTGTGTGTGTGTGTGTGTGTGTGTGCTGCCATCACTGCCGTACATTAGCAGTCTTTAAACAGACACAGTCATGCACACATGCACCAGCTTTACATAAAGGCCGTTATGAAATGACGAGCTTAAACTAACAATACTTAGGCAGATGACACGAGTATATGTGAGGCTATTAAACAGAGCATTGCTCTTGCTGTGCCTCCATAATGGGCCATAGGTACAGTTAATGTGCATTAGCAGGGGTCAGGGGGGGACAGTATGCCCTCTTATGTGAGCTCTTTATCATGGATGTAAAGAGGGTTCGAGGGGATCGGGTGGAGGTTTAATACGAACGCTCATCTGCATTGTTGCGTTCTCTGTGTGATTTGTTAAAATTTAACCAGCAGGTATAGCTACAGGGATAAGCCTCAGCTCAAATCCATCCTCCTCGAGTAAAATCAATGTTTACGATTTTCTTAATTGCCCCTCTGAGCTGGTTTCAGCTGGCATATTGTTCATGCCTGTTGTGTTGCTCAGAGGCCATGATTTACTCATCTTCTTACTTTTTGCAGGAAACAAACATCGGTTTAAACTCTAACTGGACCAAATCAAAGTGCAAAACAAAATGATCAAAGCTTGTGATTGTTGCTGTGCTTGTGACTTTTATCCTGCGATTTTGGGGGCAAATGTTTCATCAAAGCAAATTTCACAGCAGTAACAACAAAATCTGCCTTTTTATAAAGTGGAAAAATCACATATTTTAATATTTAGGTTTGACCTTGCATCGAATTACTCCCTTGTACCACACATGAATTGATGTTATTATCTTTTATCTAATAACTCCAGAAATCGTTGTCAGTCTGTGGCTCATTTATCTCAAGAACTGTTCATCTTATTGGCTTCAAACTTATCTTCACTGACCCAAGGAAGTGCAGTAACGTATTTGGTCCGATGTGGACACGTGACATAATCAATAATAATAAACTTTGGATAAACAGACAACCAGTGCTCTGTAGCAGTGGCTCTCGTCAAGTGTTCACAGCACTGGCAACGACAACTGATGAAACAGGTGAACAGCTCTTTGTGCAGCAGCGGTGGTGCAGCTTCAGGGTTCTGTGAACTGAATCCTTCAGCAGGTGCTTACTCATTCATTTACTGCGATCAGTCTCAGAAAGAGCTGCAACCAGCATTACCACAGGCCAAGCAAACATCCCATTCCAAACAGGAATGCATTGGTTGTTTAGTTTAATTTAGTTTAATAGTTACACGTGTGTGATACCTTTTTACTCCATCTCACACTCTTCTCATCTCAAAAACCTGAACATTTTCTCAATTTTGACTCACATGCACATGATTTTATGCCTCTATACATATATGTAAACTTTCATTCATGTAGGCCTACATGGAGCGCCTCTGAATGTAGTACAAGCTATTCAAGTCTTTTTTTTTTAAAGATATGTCTTTTAAGCCCCTGATGATGATTGACTGAGGATGTGAATCTTTGATAATAATCATTAAGAGCGAGATGAGAGAGAGGCTGAGGGGGGGAAAAAAAGACACATCATCAACCAGCCGATCCGTAGTTTCGCTGCAGATCAGTGTGCTAATATGCTCAGCGGCACACGAGGAGCTTTAATTAGGGTAATGAGAAACAGCATTCAGTTGATATCAAAGTAATGACACATGCGGACACGCCCGGACATCTAAATAGAATATTCCATTTCGTCAAAAATGAGTTTTCACATTCAATTACTCTCTATTTCGCACTAAATCAATGTGGTCAGCGGTTAGCTTTGCTGTGATGAGTAAATATCGTGAAAACAGGGGGTGAGACACACACACACACATAACATTAATTTACACATACACTCGTCTTTTTTTTCCATCCTCACGTTCGTGTTTCCTTCCAAGCTTCTATTCCTCCTCCTGTCAAACATAAAGTACTTCACCTGAGCACAAACAGTGTCCATAAATAATGCAGCACACATCACACTCACGCGTAACTGAATAGTGTGTGTGTAGCGTGAAATGTAAACAGAGGTTATAGGCGTTATAGCCCAACATGCATTGTCTTCGTGCCCTGTTTCTCCTCGCACATCTGCCTCCCTTTTACAAGCCACAGTGTTCTCGTGTGCTTGTTCTTTAAGACCCCTATTCCTCTGTTTGGGTCTCTGCTCTGCTCTTGATAGCATCGTATGCCAGTCTAGAGAATAGCGAGGTGCCTTATGTTGCCTTCTTCTAATGCCCCATACCCAGCCCTCTCCCTGCTTTTGCTCTGCCTCTTTTCCTGCCTCTCTCCCACTGTGTTCTGGGCTCTTTCTTCCTCTCTCCAACCATCTGTTCAGTTTGCCGGGCATGGGTAGATTTTACTGCTTAAAAGGGACTCTCCTAACCGCCCATATATGTCCATTTATTATTCTCTGTGGGCTGTTCTATTCTCGTCCCAGTACAGTAGCAGACGCTGACCAGTGCCTCACTGCTGTTGCATAGGAGTGAAAAGAGCTTCAGCAGGTCAGCGCATGCACGGAGGGGTGAGAGAGGCTCACCCCTGCCAGTTTTCTAATAGAAAAATATGTGGAGGAGGGAGAGAGAAAGGAGGATAGTTGAAAAAAAAGGGATACGAAGGAGAGTAGTGTGATATATATATATATTTTTAAAAGAGAGCAGATGGCTGCAAAGACGAAGGGAAAAAAAGAGATAGCGATCCAAAGGGAAATAAAGAGTGATGCAGTGAGGAAGACAGAGTTGTTGGCTGGGTCAGGGAATAATGGTGCTGCTGCATTTTTAATAGTTGGCCACTTTGTAGCGACCCTTGTCTAATGGATTCTCTGCCTCTTAAAAGCTCCTGTCAGAGCCCTCTGCCTCAAACAGCTACACCACGGAAATTGCTGAGGGCTCCGATAGTCCCCAACACTTCCTGATCGAATGTCCAATTATCTAATATTTTCTGGCAGCAAACATGATTCCAGTAAGAACGCAGATGTTTTGACAAATCATGTTTGAGGCTATATTTACCTCCATGAGGCCACGAGTGAAACGCTTTGGGCTTGAAAGGTGCCCAAGGCTCACACTGATGTCACAGCTCTGAGATCTAAGGCTCAGTGTGGCAGCTTTTAAAACGTTGTGCTAAGTGCCTGACCAAGACTTTATTGGTGGAATGAAAAGAGAAAGACAAGGAGCACAACCTCTCGCTGTTAGCTATTTGGACTGTGTGTGTGTGTGTGTGTGTGTGTGTGTGTGTGTGTGTGTGTGTGTGTGTGTGTGTGTGTGTGTGTGTGTGTGTGTGTGTGTGTGTGTGTGTGTGCGTGTAATTCAGCGCAGAGGGCAAGCCCCCTGGCTGTGAGGCTGATCTAGTTTCTGGAGAAAGAAGCAGAATCTGTCAACATTTCTTAATTACCACTATCTATATCTTCTATGGTCTTCAAAGATACAGAAACTACAAAATGTTCAGACAATGTTCCAAGGTTGACAGTTGAATACAGTTTCAGAAATGTTGATATTTAATTACATGTACTTGATATTCAAGCTAAAAGGTCCAAGAGATTGATTTGATCGATTCGGGCATCATATATTTTTTCTGTGTCCTTGTGGCCCAGCAGTGTAATACCACTTTTTCTTTTACACTAAATGACTGGACACACATTGCATTAAAGAATGTGTGATTGTTAAACAATGATTATAACACTTTGTTTCTCATTGTTTCTGTTTCAGAAGTTGCTCCTCATTTGCCTGTAGCAAAGACCTAGTAAAAATGGGTTCTGTATCCCGAGTCGAGACGTCGTTGTACCACCTTTGTTGTGTTTGTGTGCTTTTAAGTCGGAATGTGGAAAAGACATGGACGCTGTAAACAAAAAAATATATATAAGTGATGACATCAGCAACTCGTGAACCAAAATGATCGGCAGCTTTTTGCGTTGTTGGTCTAATTTAAGAAGGCGTTCACGTAATATTTCCGGTTGGAAACAGATTTTTAGGATTATTCCGTCACCACATGAACCACACAAAGACAGTTTGGCTTCTCAAAGGATAATTCTGATTATTATTATTATATCTCCTCATCTACCTTTTCGTCCAAATGTAGTATTTTTATTGCATTTTGGAGGTTCACTAGCAATGCAACTGTAATTATAGTCAACCTGTAGTTTACAGTGTTTTACTCTGTACTCACTCATTCAAAATGTCCTCTTTTCTCATTATTGATCTTTACATTTTCTCATCTCTCTGCTAACAAGACAAATCTATGAACAAAGATGTTCATAGGTTTTGAGATGTGTTGTTATTCTAGTCAATGTTCATTTCAGTAATCGGTATCTGCATGTTTCCTGTGTGTGTGTGTGTGTGTGGGGGGAGGGTCCTTTTACATCAAACCCAATGACCCATGATATCGTCATGTCAAGCTGTTAACACAGAAAGCGGCCATGGTACATGGTTCGCCCAGTGCACCACAGATGAGCCGATATTGTTCTTTACTCATTACACCTTCAGTTCATGCTGTCACATATACTGACAATTTCAATAGCTCCCTCTTTAAATTACACACACATGGATCCAGTATTTGTAATTGAGATGCCTATGTTTTTTCTTGATTAAAATTATTAAAATCATATTTTTAAATTAAGCCCACTCAATAGCATCACATACGTAGTTTATTATAAACAGCTGTTTATTTATGCAGAATAAATGTAATTAGTCCATCGTTTGTTATGCGCTTCTGTTCATTAGTTTTCATTACTTCTTTTTATATTCAGGGTCTTATAAAAGTATAATAAAGAAAATAAAATCTATAAAACTGACATTTTATTTGCTTAACAAGGGAAAAGATTACAACACTTTGTGTTCACAGATCAAATATGTTTATAAAATTAAAGCATATTCATTTACAACAGATGACCGTCATTTGCATACTTGGCAATAAAAATAATTCTGATTCTGATTCTGATTCTGATGTTGGGCATTAAATGCATGATGTCATTGTTACTATTGATGTTGGCTTTTTGGTCTGCACGTTTCTCCTTCTTTATTCCCTGTGTGAACTCCCTGGTGAGACTGGGACGGGGTGAGGTGTGAGGGTTTTTGTGCGTTGTTGGGCGGATGATCCCTCCATCAGGGACCTCAGAGATAATTGAAAGAATGGCCTAGGGGATTTTCCTCCATGTTGTTCCTTATACTACTTAGCTGTTGCTTCCCCTCTCTCTCTCTCTCCCCTCTCTCTTCTCTTTCTATTACTTTCTCACTCGTGCTCGCCTCCTTGTATTTGTTACTTTATCTATTTTTGTCTCATGGCAGAGCATGAGAGGCACGTTAAAGTAAAATTCCACCCCTCAATCCCTTTCGTGCAGTTAGATTGAATCGACCCGTGATCTTTCAGTCATTCCACTAATTCCGTCTTTTACCCTCATTTCTTCAGATACTTCAGTTACCTTACATTTCACAGAAGAATTTTTCAACACTCATCCAAAGAAATGGACCTGATGAATGCAGCCATTTGTGGAAAGAGGAGAAAGTGAAAGGGCTGTGATACCCTTAGCAAAGAGAGTCTGACATTTCAGAGGAGAAAATGACTCAGCTGGTTAACTTTTGCTACATTCAATGAAAGAGTTTCTTTCAACTAGCTGTAATCACTTGTGGATTTGGGGACACAAAGCCCTAAAGGTTTTCTTCCACTCTCCTTAGTAAACACAGGTCTGACTTCAAGTCTGTATCTACTGTACATTTCACACATACATTATGGTCTCTTTGGCATTTGTGAGCATTTCTTTGTCCCTATTCAGAATATCTTAACAAAATTACTGTTAATTGAAATAGATATGCTGTACAAATAATTAATATAAAAACTAGAATGGCATGCAGTAGAGTGCATACCTCTGCCTAGGCCTTATAGCTAAGCCAACAAAACAATGCAGATCATGACAGCTCCATTGAAGAATGACAGGTTGAGAAAAAGACCAACCAAATGAATCCAGATTATCTCAGCTACACGTTGGCAGTAGTCACAGGCATATGAAATGCAATTTGGTGAAGATCCATGTCGGCTTCTACTCTCTGGCAAACTGGTAAAAATGTAAAAAAGAAAGCCATGTTATCTCTTAGAAAGTGATGAAAAATTCCTTTATCAGCCCCTTTGTCTGCCAAAATGTAATGGGCTAGTTTTTGGCCCATGTCCCATCCTTCCACCATTTCAAGGAAATCTGTTCCGTAGTTTTTGCGTAATCCTGCTGACAATCAAACAAATAAACAAACAAACGGGTGAAGACATAACCTCCTTGGTGGAGGTGATGACTATATAGGGTCAGAGAGTTTACAGGAGCTGATGCTTTGGCAGAGCTCCACAAACAAAACAAAAACATACCATGTCAAGAACTGGGTTTGGAAAAAAAAGGCTCCGGTAACTTCTCCTTTTCAGGAGCATGCATCTTGCGAAGCCATTTCCACTGCAAACCTTCTGCTCGCCTCGATCGCTCGTTTCTATCACAGTCTCGTATGTATTAATGAAACAAAGTGGACTTTTCCAGCGTAGCGTGCTTCACAAGGTAAAAGAATGCAAACACTGCGAATGCAAAGAATATAATGAAAGCATACATCTTTAATTACACATCCATCTAGTAATGAACACATCCATGTTGTGACAGCTGTCAACGTGTAAAATGTGGCAATGAGCAGTAAGTCAAAACTCACAATATAGTTATCAGCAGCAGTATAGTCCTGTTAGACTTTTATGTCAACTATAAATCCAGCTGCAGCTCATAGGGTAAGAGTTGTGCTGCACCTGTCGAGATAACACAGAGCTCATCATTGCATCCCTGTTTTTCGCACATATTTACTTTGCTTTCACATATGGTAAACCTTAAAGCGCCCATCAAAGTTAAAGCCCACAAAATGAGATCCTAGTATTTGCAGGGATCTCGCACCAAAGTCTTTTCTGGGCCAAATAACTGCAGGATGTCAGGACTTAAAGCATGTGTGTGTTTGTGTGTTTTTTTAAAGCACATTTATTTGTGTGTGCTAGAGCCAAACACACAGTGCGGACAAAGTGCAAAGATCTATAATGCAAAGATTAAATGTGCAAAAACTTTAAAACAAAAGGTTCCACACATGAGCACCAAATGCAGAAACCTTAAAGGGATAGTTCACCGGAAAGTGAATATTTGCTCATACCTAATATCTAGTGAATTTTAAATTTTTTGGTGATCTATCCCTTTAAACCACTCAAACTACTTCATGGGCTAAATGGCTCCATGTGTAGGAATCTCCTTCAGTGCCAGTGCAGACAGTGATTATTTCAGCTCAGCTCTAAAGCAGAGAATCATGATTCCAGTATATTTCCACTTTGACATGTAAACACTGAGAACAGGATGTCAAACAATAGAAGATCAATATTCTGTGTGCTTGATATTGTGTATTTTGCATCTCAATGAAGTATGAGCCAAGGAAGTTATGTTTTGACTCCCCTCCCTTTGTAAATTAGTTTTTTAGTTAGCAGGATTAAACGATTTCCTCGAAATGTAGTTGAAGGGTGTGGTAAATCTGGACAAAGGGGCGCTTACCTTACCTAACCGATACCTCTACTGCCTTGGTATCGATACTACTTTGGGCCAATGTAGTTGAAAACTGAATGTAGTTGAAGGGTGTGGTAAATCTAGACAAAGGGGCGCTTACCTTACCTAACCGATACCTCTACTGCCTTGGTATCGATACTACTTTGGGCCAATGTAGTTGAAAACTGAATGTAGTTGCTAAACTGTTTTCTATTATTTCTATAATTTGTTGTCATTGGCATGTTACCACATGCTTGCATTAGTATTAGTGACTAATAGCAAAAAATTATGGAGAATGAACAGTTTCTTTAGAAAAGAATGATGCATTCCTAAGAAGTGAAATTTCCCAAACCAAGGAACACATTGAACTGGAGCTCTCGCAGTTTCTCGATGCTCCAGTGTCTCACAGTAGGACAGCTCCAAGTGTGAACAAACTCTGGAGCTCAACCTCTGCACTCTTCCTTTCACAGTCTCAGGGGAATATATAAAGCAACACAGTTAAACTCTATAAAACTGCCTCAGTGTTTGCCCTTACAGACAGTTTAGCTGGGTTACAGACACACTCTTGTCCCCGAGCCAGAGGTGGCTGACCAGTCCAAACATCTCCTATTCCCTGCTAATGAAATCCTGAATACAACCCTCCCCACTCAGCATGATCCCACACAAATTGCACAAGTCCAAACACACAAACATAGACACCCACTCTCCAGGGTTATGGTACACACACACACCAACGCACGCGTACAAACACACACACACACACACACACACACACACACACACACACACACACACACACACATACACACACACTCTCACACACACAGATCCCCTGCAGTCCCAGCCGGGGATTATCCTGTGAAAACACTCCTTTTTGTTGGGCCCCAGTCAAATTACTTTTTGTAGCCCTCATGCTTTTATCAGAGCTGTCTGCATAACTGTGTGTGTTGTGTGTGTGTGTACGTGTGAGTGTGTGTGTGTGGGCACAGGCATGCGTGTTTAGGGCAGTCCAAATATAGGCTGTTGCTGATTGCAGGGAGCACATCCAAAGTGAATGGTCACTAATGATACTTGAAAGTAAGCTGTTTATATTTCCCTCTGTGTGTGTGTGTGTGTGTGTGTGTGTGTGTGTGTGTGTGTGTGTGTGTGTGTGTGTGTGTGTGTGTGTGTGTGAGAGAGAGAGAGCGAGAGATAGAGAGATTGTGTGTGCCTACTCACATGCCATTGATTTTCTAAAGATAGTATCACACCAACCAAATCGCCATGTTGTGTCTGTTTGCAGGCTGGTCTGGTGTTTGTGACATTTCACCTTGACATTTATGAATGAAGCCACCGAAACCTATAAACAAAAACATGGTTTGGGTTGTTTCCCGTTGGCCTTCCGCTTTTGGGACTCCAGGAAGTAAATGTCCCATTCATCTTCTCCATTGACATTTCATAAAAGCCTAATAAAAGAGTTTTAAGCCTGGAACCAGGTCGACCAGCAACAAGATGAATGGTGACTGTAAAACGTTTCATTCAGAGCAAACTAAAAATGGAATCACGGAAAAAAGTAAAAGATACAAGACTGTACATAATTATTTTGAGAGTAAAGAAACTACGCATCCTATTGAACATTGCAAACCTCCAACATTAACACTAGGACCTGACTTGATGTGATTTCCACCTCCTTGGACTCTTTTACTCAACTCTAAAAAACAGCAGTATATTAGAAAGACAATTCATGGTTGGTTTTTGGTAATCGTAATGTAACGCTGAACGATCCAATAGTAGCAGACATGATCTTCATCGTTGTGGTGAACATTTTCATGGTAACAGCGAGCTTCACCCATCTACTACCACTACTACTCCTGAGGATTGTGGGTAGTGTTGTATTTCTCTTTGGCATAGCGAATAAAATACGTTTTTTTTCCTAAAACAGCTGAAAGGTCAGAATAATGTGTTGTTGTTTTTTTAAACACTGGCTTGTCTGACACCTTTTTTGTTCAGGTATAGAACTTGCTGATTGAATCAGTGTACCTTAAGTTCAGGGAGACAGCTATAATGCCAGCCAGTGTAGTCATACATTTGTTCAGTGGAAGATTATTTGCTGGGGTACCAAGTCTCAGCCTGGGCGATGGCCAATGCAGCTGACTGGGCACAGATTGTTAAGGCACATTCAGCATCTATTCATTCACACCACCGGCTCTCCTCTGAGACTACCAGCCTTTTTTTTCAGAGTGGCATGAGAATGTGTGTTGTGTGTGGAAGTATGTTTCGGGGCGCGAGTGTCCGTGTGTGCTCGTGTCCGCGGGCGCGCTTGTGTGTGTTTCTGCTTGAGATGACGAATGATGAGGCGAGGGTGCCAAAGTGAGACGTAAACAGAAACTAACAACGAAGGAGGAGAACTAAAGTGCGTGCACGTGTGTGTGTGTGTGTGGAGGGTGCAAACTCGCTTTGTAGCTCACAGTGAAGTGTTGATTTAGGTGGAAGTTGAGGGAGGAGATGGGATAAAAGGCCTGACTAGATTAGGCTGGCACACACTACTGAGGCGTGCCGTACTGCCTGGCCTTTCAGTGCACTTTGTACCGAGCATGTGTGTGTGTTTCTGAGAGGCTTGAAGACGTCCAAATAGGGTTTGCGTGTGCAACTGTTGGATGCAGTTACCCTGCTGCTGATATTGGTGCAGCTGTACAATAAAGCAGCAGATTAGCAGAGTAAATGCAGCCACTATAACAGCACTGAGAACACTAATCACTCTGCTGAGTGTTTCTTTTGCTTCTATCTCTGTGAGGAGATGGGAAATAGATAACAGCCGTTGCTACTGTTTTTTTTATCTTTACTCCTTTTAATATACTCATAACCTTGCCATTACTGCCGGTAGGAGGCTGAATTACTGCATATTCCAGCTCCCCCACCCAGACGCCCCACTGTTCAAAGTAAAGGTAGTCTCCAACAATAACAGCACATTGGCAGAACTGTCTTTCCACGTTAGTCTCCCCGCGTGCAGGAGACTGACAGGCAGAGGTAAAAATAACATTAAAAAGTGGTTTTAAATGCTCGAGTTGTGCTTGATGTAACTTGAAGTGACAAAATAATGGCTTCAAAAGTGGCACCGCTGCCTTGTAAAATTTGCAATGTCATCTGTATTGAGTGTGCAGTCCATCTTTTTGCAGCAGAAGTTTAACAATCATTGGGGCTTCATAAAAAAAAAAAAACAGTGCTAAAGACACAGCCGAGTGTGTAGGAGTCTGTAGTCACACTGTGGCAACAGCAAGCTGAGAGTTAACTGGACCCAATGCTTCATCTCAATCCATTAAAATTTATTTTATGGCTTCTGTTCCGTGATCCTCACTGAACCATCGGAAGAGACACAGACATTTGTCTGCGATATGTGGTACAGCACGATCTGCATTTTTCATTGATTTATCTTCCTGTATGAATAATTAAGAGCCTTGGAGGCAGTGTCTCCATGTGCATGTATGTCTGCATGTTTGTGTTCCCATGCTCCGATGTCTAGCTGTGTACACAGTGCATAGCTGATGAGTGGATTTATGGACGTAGTTAGTACGTGTATATGTGTCCATGCTCGTGGATGCCATTTTCAAGTCCATTAAAATGAATTTTGTACATAAAGAAGATGGTATTTATGCAGTATGTACTATAGGACATCACGGTAGTACGTTAAGAAGACTTTCATATTAAAGCCTGACATTGTTCTTGGATTGTACATTTTTGTGGCTGTGGGTGTTTCTGAGGGTTCCTGCTGTCATTTGTGCTGTTTTGGGGTTGAACTATGAGTCATGGGTGACGGACTCACTCACTAACACTACTGATGTTGGCTGAGCTACTCTGGTTTTCCTAAATCCCTCCCACTATAAACATCACTGCATTCTGTAATCTTATAGTCTTGGTGTTCCTCTGTGATTCTTTCTTTAGCTCTTCCTCCTGTCTTTAGTTTTGTCCCCTCTCTGGTCTTTGTGTTCACGTTCACACTTAGTATCTGTTTTGTTAAGGGCTCAAGGAAGTGCAGTGTTGAATTTGGTGCGATTTTTGGACAAGCAATATTATCTATATATTTATAAACTGTATAAGCAGGCGTCTAGCGTTCTATGGCAGCGGCGGCTGGGACCCTTCAACATAAGTAACAGCGCATTCACAACAATGGCAACAACTGACTCTTAAGTTCAGGCTTCTGCGTACTGGACTTATATTGCATGGCATATTTAGAATGGGCACTGCACTAGTACAAAACAAACACTGATATCATTTTAAGGGAAATGCAGGCATCTTATTTGTTTCAGTGCTTGTCAGGCACCAGCATTGGTCTCTTCTGCTGTAACATCATTTAATCTGCACAGATACATTTTTACATAGATAGGCAGTAGACGCAAATGCATGCTCTTACATAATAAAATATGTACAATCCCATTCATTTGACTCCATGGAGAACAATGTATCCTAAGCCCACTTTTTCCTCTTAACAAGAAAGTATGATTTTCTTTTCCTTCACTTTAAATAACCTCTCATGATGTTTTTTTTTTTCTTTTACCACCTAAAATTGTTAGACACTCTGAAATGCAATTTTATGGTGATTACAAAAACTCATGCATGTGCAGCTGCCGGCATACATGAGATGTACATGAGTATTTGTATTTGCAATAAAATAATGTATACACAACCACACACACACACACACACACAGCAACTGTCAACTGCTAGATTAGATGAAGTGGAAGCGCTGAGTACAACAGGAGGAGCATTCAGTGCACCGCTGTGACAGAAAATACTAACTGTAGCACTCTTACCAATACCAACCCTTGAATTATCCTCTCAGCGGAGGTCTATCTCAGTCCTCCCAGTATCTCTCAGGAAGAAATCAATGGTGTGGGGGACATTCACTTCAGTTCGGTGGGAGACCCACCAGCATGCAGGGCATAAAATAACTGCGGATCATGTTATGTTCTGGAGAGAACGATAGGGCAATGCAGATGTGCCCTTTTTCAGTCCGACAGATTTAAAGTGCTGAAATGTGCTTCCAGTTCCTCCTCCATTATTTGAGAAGTTTATTTTTGAAAGAGTTTTCAGGGTTGCATGCTTAAATGGTCGTCCTGATGACTAAATTTGACACCTACGTTTTGGATTATTATCACAGAAACACCACAGTGAATTAAATACTAAGCAGACAGAGGTGAAAAACTGCAACCAATCTTCTTATTGCGCTGCAGTAAGTTGATCCAAAGGATTATATTCAAAAAGTCAATGTATTCCATTAATGGATAGATGATATGTGGTTCTGCGACCGTCCAGAAACAAATCTGCTTCTAAAATAAGGTTTGATGGTTAAGTTGAGCGGCAGGTACTTGAAGTTAGAAATAGAGGAACATACAGCTGAAAATAGCATTATGATTCTGTCTGCTTCCACATGTAGCTGCACTGCTCTCTCACATACTGCCGTGTGAACTGCATTACACTGTATACAAAAGAGGGGGAGGATGATGGACATTACTCAACGACACTGTGGACTCCCCCACTTGAGCCTTAAGCTCAACTCACATCCTCAAAGACACTAAAGTGGAGCAGACCCAGGTGGTGTCGGTTACAGTCGGTGCCGGTCGGTTTGTTCATCCATGGGTTTGTTCATGGACGGTCAGAGAAAAGTTGAAAACACAACAGCAGAGGAGAAGGGCAGGAAATAAAGGAGCGGATCAGAGTAAGAGGGGACAAAAAGGCACAGATAAGGCAGGGAGAGGGGGAGAATGGGGGCCAGAGGAAAATATGAGGAGCTTTTGAAATAAGCCCATAAGAGGAGAGTTGTTTAGATCAAAGATCTCAGTACTAGGAGGAATCCCCTCCTCATTCATGTGGGCCCAGCAGAGTCGCTTGCCTTTGTACACTGAAAAATTGAACTTTCTTCAAATCCATATGCCACTTCCCATCCTGGATCATACTGTATATCCCCTACAGTCACTGTAATTACTCTCAACACCTTTCACGTCTCTCTGAAAATATATACTGCCAGAGCTTTATTGCCAGGGCGCCATAATACAACATTTTCATTTTTTTTTATTACTGTATGCTCATGGATTTCTTTCCCAAGGAAGCAAATGTAAATAAATTTGCACTAAATATGTAATGTGTTCTTTGATCCCTTAAAAGGCGCTATACAAGTTTAAGTCACAACTCTAACTTAACTAGGTGTGAATGTGAGAGGGAATGGTTGTTTTTCACTGTGTGTTGGCCTGTGATTCGCTGGCAACCTGTCCAGGGTGTGTCAGCTGGGTAGGCTCCAGCTAACCCGCCACGACCCTCAAAGCATATATGATATATAGATAATGGATGAATGGATGTAAGGCATGATCACGTTAGAGAAAATGAAGTCTGACTACACCTCTTGTAAAATGCAAAGGTGAAAGACTGTAAATTGGATTGTAAAAGATTCCACAGCCCGTAAGAGACAGGAAGTGCTGCAGAATTACCGATTGAGTGACGAACTCAGACAGAAGAGGAAATGGGCCTGACAAAGTCGAGAGGAAAAACAGAGACAAAGCAGCAGAGACAGACTCTCGCTTTCTTCCATAGTCATAGTACAGCCACAAGCTGTTATTCTCCTTCTGCCAAACTAGCTCAACTTCCCAGCTATAGATAAGCTCTGTGTGTGTGCGTGTGTGCGTGTGTGCGTGCGCGTGTGTGTGTGTGTGTTAGTACATAATTCATAAACATAGCCAAATTAAGATCTAGTGATTATCTTGACCAGTGGCAGAAGAGGAGAGAGGAAGGGAATGGGGACTGAGGAGAGAGGGAGAGGTGGAGATAAAGTTAGTGGAAGTTCAGGACATACAAATATAACAGAGGATGATTACTCCATGCACTCATATGTGTACGCTTATTCCCAGAGGCTCCGTGTGTAAAACTCTCCTAACTCTGTTTCTCGATCTTCCTTCGACGCCCCCCGCCCCCTTCCCTCTTTTACTTTCAAGGAGGGGTAATCCCTCTTGTCGCTAATGTGCTGTGACATTTCATGGTACAATCGGATTTGGGAGACACTATGTATTCTCATGGTGCTGGGGTCTGCCTGATAACCTCGCTGTCTGGGTGATTTTGGACCGCAGCAACTCTCCGACTAGTTTTTATCTCACTTTGGAAATCTGATTCTCAAGGTGAAAATGCAATTCACAATAATGCTGACTCTGAGGTGGCACAATGGGGGGGGGGGGGGGGGGGGGTAATGGGTAAACCACAGTAACCACATACTGTCATGCAGCATCTCAAATTAAAAAAAAGAACAGATTGAACATGGTATGAACTGCAGAGACAGATTGATGTTTTCCTGAGAGGTGGCGCAGGTGACAGTCAATAAAATCATTTTGCTAACTGAGAGGTGTATATTTGACATATAACATGTTCTCCCTTTGCCTGTGTAAAAGTGCTTGGTAAAGTATTTTACATTTGACAGCGTGAACCCATGTTCATTCCTGACATTAACGTGCGTCTTTGGTGATTTGATCAAGTGGACAGTAAATATGTCAGATCTCACTTCCCTGCTTTATACAAATAAACACGTACATCGTTTGCAAAGAGCAAATCGATTTTTTGTTTGTTTTTCACCAACGGGAGGCAGCAATGCATTTCATGTCTCCACTGGGAATTAAAGAAGAACAAAACAATACAACCTAGGCTGTGCTCTGGCAGTTAAAATAATAATCCCTTCCTAACCACTATTTCTTGACCTGATGGAAAACTTTATGAAGTCATGCGGAGAAAATCTGACTCCATTTAAGCCGTTTTCAGACATGACCTCCGGGTAAAATCCGGAGCATTGGCTGCGGAGTTCGTCCAGAGTTTGCCTTTCACACATGCACAACACAGCAGGAGGTTCTCTGCACAGACGTGTTCATAACAGCATCAAATCCTCTGCGTTATTCAGGTGAGAGTTGGAGCAGCCAGGTGCAGCAGGCAGAGGCAGGAAGTGACGTATTAACTAGGCTGCATAGATCATGTGATTTTGTTTACAGCACACAGACACTGGTGTCAGCTCCTATCACCACAAACTCTCTTGACGTCTTCGTTGGTGTCTTCTACGTGTGTGTCACTGCTTTTTCATCGGGAGATACTTGTTTTGTTTTCGCTTTTTTTTCTTTTTGCATGTGTCGCCTGTTAGAAGCGTGAATCCAACGGGGGATCCCCTGCTGTGTTCACAGATCGACTTCTCCTCGATTTCTACGGACTTTAGACTCGGAGGCCAGGCGGATAAAAACTGCGTAGCATCTCACTCGGACATCAGCTTTACATTCTGCCGCAATGAATTGTGGGAAGGCATTTTCTCCTTTCCTTTCGTAAGGATGGGCCTGTATTTCCTATGCTAAAGTCGATAAGTTAGGAAGCATTGAAGCTCCTTTCTTATCATTTAGAGAATTAAACAGCTCTTATTATGGCAGTTGCTGAAATACTGCGGGGTCGTTTCAGTTAGGAACCTTCCTAAGCATAATGGACTATTCAAACACACCTTGACTCTGTTCCTCAGTGTCTTCCACGCATACCGAATCACCCAGGATGTTTGACACATCTTTTAATACCCAAGGACCCTTTTAGCCAATGTTACAACATAACTCAGAGACGGAAGTTAGGAAGAACCATTTATAAAGGTACACACTTATATAATTGATTCTCTGTTGAGAGCCAAAGATATTTTTTTGGCAAACAAATAAATAAGAAAATGAAAACAAAATAAAGAAAACAAAAAAATAATAATTGCACATATAGTTATTTCTGTTTGAATCCATACAATTAACCTAATTTGAATCTATACCACGAGGAGAGTTAAAGAGATGATAGACTCAATTTACCTTATGTTGTGGATCAGGCAGGTTGTATGTTCAACAAACCGACTGATAAATGTACAGTAATAGCCGAGTGTTACACATAAGCTGGACATCATATCTCAATTTACATGTAAAGGAAGAATCAATGAGCTGATATGATGCAGGTTTCCCCTCTTCGGATGAGCTGAAGGCCACAGTGCTTATCTCACCCACAGAGCTGATGTGTGAGGATAAGGTATTGGGGGGGGGGTAGACGTGATTATCAACCTTCAGGAAAAGATGCTGCCAGATCTCCTACAGCTGCATGGAGGCTGGTTAAAGAAGGCAACGCTGGAAGTGATAAATAATGAATAGTTTGCGTGACATTTATTGTGGTTGGGTCTTTTCCGTTGCCTGAACGAAGTAGGATGTTTAATGGCAATAAAGATGAGGATTGGGAAACATATAAACCAATTAAGATGTATGAAAAGAAGATCATGTCCAGGATTCTCTGGTCAGACGTGCAAAACAGAAAAATCTCTGGATTGTCAGGTGAGGGGTGGTGCAGCATGCAGGAGCCTTATAAACAATTTATAAATTCCACTAAGGAGATCACGGGTTTTACTTACAGCACATCAACACTGCCGTTGGCCCTCATTAGCTCTCGAACCTTGTCGTCCTTCTAAATTGACATATTTTGTCTGCATCTTCTACACGTATGACACCTAATTTTCATCCATATTCTTTTTTCTCTTGCAGTTTTGAGTCCATTGTGTGTTAAAAACATCATCAACACTCCCCCTCGCTCCCAATGGCTTCTCCTGATAATCTCTTGCTGTATTCTCACATGGGCTCTTTCAGACATTTACGGCAAGTTGTTACCAGGGGGCTGGCAGGAGAAACTCCTGAGAACGTCTGCAGAAACTGACTCGGACATTTGGTTTTTTTCAGACAGCCCCTCCAGATAATTTCAGGAGATTATCTGGGGTTCAGTGCATATCTGAAGGCAGCTTTAGAGTGATTTTACTGATTGGACATGAGGACATAACTCTGAACACCAATTATTGACTTCAACACACAGTTGTGTGCAGTTTAGACATGTGTCTGCACTGAAGCATTCAATAGCCACACACTGTTAATGAGAAATGCATTGCACTTACATTTAAATTATTTGTTGCAATACACACAATTCCTGCTGAAGCTCACATTTAAAACTATTTTCCAATTAATGAGCAGAACATTGTCATTTTCCACAGTGATTAGTGTAGATTTTAAACAACAAAGGGGCTTTCAGTCATTATCATGGAGAGGGGATACATTATAAAAGAAAATTGGACACAATTGTGATTATGAGGTTATGAACTGACACTAATGACTCGTCCTGAAAAGGCAAATTCACGACCTGTCATTTTCCTCTTCACACAGTCAAGCCTAAATTCACTAAATAAATGACTTTAATCCAAGACACGCAAAAAGCTCCCGTTGACTTCCTTAGCTAAATGCAGATTACAACTGAAGTGAGCGGAGCTTTTACGAAGCCAACGACCGTGCCGGGGGACTCGAGTCCTGTCGTTCTGATTTCTTCTGAGAGCATGACAGTGAGCGTGAGACAGACAGAAGCTGAGAAGTGTCACACCCAGATTCATGAGACGTGGTTGGCAAGGCTGCTTCTGCTGTATTGGCTGACTGTGTTGTACCTGGAGGGAAACGCTGCTGCTGCCGCCACTGCACTGTAGCCAATTTAGCTGGAGCACAGCTGCTGAGAGGCTCCCTGAGGTGTATGTGTATGTGTGTTTCAGGATTAATCCACAGCGCCAATTAAAGCCTCACACAGTTTTTTTAAAGGATGAATTATTAACAGCAGAAGTGACCTCTCTGGTGGCCTTCCTTCCCTCCTCGGCTTTTCTCTCCTGTCGTCTCCTCTACAGCTTTTCTTTATATTTGCCATACGTGCCTCCCTTCTGTCACCATGTGCATTTACAGTATTTGCTTCTGTTTTTATTCTCTGCAGTGACTTTTCTTTTACTATTTACCACGCCCTACATTTGTCCTTGTACAACTTCTGAAAGATCATCAATTTTAGGTTTCAGCGTAGAGAACGTTTTGAGGGAATTTCTTAAAATGTATCAATTTTCCAATTTTCTAAAATGATCATTTTAACTCAGTGATAAAATGATGAGAATTTGGTCAAAGGACAAGGTCACTAAGACCTCACAAGACATGTCTTTGGGCATAAATCAAGAATTCATATGGTAATTCTGAGTGTCCAAGTATCTAATAGGGTGAAATTATTAAATGATGAGAATTTATATCCTAAAGGGCAAACTATAACATCAGGGTGACATCATAATGTTCTGCAAAAACACTTTTCTGGCCATAACTCAACAGCACAACTTGGTACCATATTTCACATTGGTGGTCAGATACTAAATGGGGACATTGTGCCCACCTTGAAACTGTGGTGATTGTATAGATCCTCTGTGATGTGGAGTTTAAGACATCAGCTTTCATGGCTGTGCATGTGAACACACACAAAGACTTTCACTGGAGCGGGTCGTCCACCGATAATCAGAAGGTCAGTGGTTCGATCCCCACCTCCTGAGAGCTGTGCCAGCAGTGTGAGAATGGTGTGTGTGATAGAAAAAGGTAGAAAAAGGTAGACAAAGCAGTGTATAATAGCGCTGTATGAATGGCTTGTACTGTAAAGCCCTTTGAGTAGTGGAGAAGACCAGAGAAACGCTAAATAATTTCTATTCACACTATCCGATGTACAGCAGAACAAGAACAGCAAAGCTTAACAAGATAAGTCAACTGAATTTTATTAATATCATATCACAAAAATACAGACATTAATAAGTTTCACATTTATGGCATTGTATGAGCGAATTAATCTATTATATGAACTAATCTGCAACAAACTACTTGGTACAGAAGCGTACAACTACAAGGCAGTAAATCAAAATGCTTCAATATTTTAATCCAAAATGATAGAATGTGTTCTGAGTGTGCTCAAAGTTGCAGCCATCTTTTCATGAAGCTGAAGTGAAGGAAAGGCAGGAAAGGAAGGGATATGTTCTATCAGCGAGGCACATTCGTGTCTGTTGACACCTCCGCCTCTCTTTACCTGGCGCCTGCTCACTGTGATATTTCTCGTCTAAGATGTGTTTTCCCTCGCTGAATACTCAGGTATTTTTCATGCCTCCAGGTTACAGTTGGGCTGGATTGTTGTTCTATGCAGCTGCATTCCACCTCTTTTCTCCCTGTGCTCAATAGCAAAAGCATGTTAGGCGGTAATAGATACTTTCAACCTTTTCCAGGTAATTTGATCAGGCTTTTAAATCAATTCAAGCACACACGGTGCCTGGGTTATGATCGGTGAATACATCGACTGCTGCTCTCATTGTTCAGCATTCAGTTTTTTTTTCAAATGGGCAAACCATGTCTCCTTCTGATTTGATAAATGATCCCATCCTGGATTCTGAATTATAAATGTGAACCTCTGTGTATCATGTCTTCCAGAGACAAAAGAGGAGTAAGAGTTGAAGCAGTTTAAATGTATTTAACACAGGGGTGACTTCTTGCTGCCATTCAGTGTTCCAGCACATGGAATTTCCTGTGGAAAATGGTGCGGCATCCCCTCCCAGTCCAGTGATAATACAGATTCAATTTGTTTTGGCATTTGACTTACTTAGATACTGGTGGATCAGAGTGCATTGAATATCTCAACAGCAAAGTGTAATGTGGAGTGAAATTCCTGGTTGCTAAATTATTGGGTTTTAACTCAACATGTGTGTCTGATCATTTGCTCTGTCTCTCTAGTCTGAGTTATGTATTTTTCTCTCCAGCACATTCTTCCTGTGTAATCTTTCACCTGAGAAATAAAAAAAACATAGTGATTTGACAGAGCTCTGCCTTTGTTCCGATGGCCTATTATGGATTTTCCCTCCAGATATTCTCAGGTCATCATCTGATCTCAGTCAGCGGGCTTGGATTCCGCTCAATATGTTCTCAAACTCTGATCCCTTTCCCTCCCTCTCTCCCGCCCTCTTTTTCTGGCCAACCCTCCTCTCTCTCTCTCTCTCTCTCTCTCTCTCTCTCCCTCTCTCCCTGAATATTTGCTCTTGGTTTTTGATGAAGGAATTTAATTAGAGCAGGGGGAGAAACAGGAAGCAGTGAGGGACATGGTTGAGGAAGGAAGCGTAGCAATAATGAATGGTCAGTGACCCCCGGAGCATACAAGGTAAAGATAAGTGTTTAAATCAGCCCTGGTCGCTGTAGAGGAGAGAGGCATATTGAACCCTGTAACTACATTAGATGAGACTGTATATAGATGTAGGGATGCATCGATGCTGCAACGTTGCTTCACTTAAAAGTGGAATTACTGGTAAATCCTGCAGTTCTCATGCAGGATCATATGAGATGAATAATCTATGTGCAGAGGCCTACTGCTCCATCACATGTCTTAGCATGTTTCACATTCTGTGTGGCTCCAGAGCTCACAGAGAGCACCTGAAACACGACTTCTTGTTTCCAGTGTTTTCTTATGACTTTCATTAACATAGATTATGAGAAAATAAATAAATCCACCATGGCTTTGTCTTACAGTGCAGTTCAGCTATGTCCTGTTGTTGAGCACAAACACACATCCGTGTATTGTATGAAGATGGATGTGTTTGTAAATGTGAAAATTCCCAGCTTGAAGGTCTACAATAATTAAATGATTTAACGATTCAAATTCGTAAATGAATGAATTCGTATTACAGACATTTGTGTTTATCCTTTAGCTTTAGTTGTACTTTTTTATTGGGGTTAGTTAGCAACTGGCTGACTTGCCTCACTAAGATGGTGAACAATTTATCTTGTCTCTACCTCTCTTGTGAATATGCTAGCCTACTGATGTTACTGCATTCATGTCATATAGTTTAATAGTTTAAGCTACACCCAGTTGCACACACACTTAGATATCAGTTCCCTAAATATGCCAGATTTTTTTATTTTATCATGATCCATATATTATTCCCTGAGAAAAGATCCGTATTTGCACCGAAATTGAATGGTTTCTTCCCTGACCCATACCACAGCCTTCCACCAAGTTTCCAGGAAATCTGTCCAAATAGTTTTTGCACAATCTTGCATATATACAAACCAACCAACAAACGGGAAGGGGTGAAAACATAAACTCTTTGGTGGAGGTAATTACAAGAAGCTCGGTAGGGAAACAAAATTTGTGTCTGCTTCCAACATGTGAGTCAGAGACATCAGAAATGTTTAACACAGACTTCATCTCCCACGTCATGAAAACTACAGGCATGTCAACAAACTGAGCAGTTTGCAAAATGCTCAGTTTGTGCAAAATGCAGGAAGTTACAGCAAAATGTATTCATTCAGCTCATCTTATAGGAGCCTTACAATGTTTGTTTGCATCCAGCTTCCCTTGGTAATGAGCTGCAAAAAAAGAAATAAGAGCATAAGGGATGTTTTTCTTGTTTTTTGTTTTGTATGAATGCAGCCGTAGAGTTAAGCTCAATGCTCTGCTACTTCTGCAATGCCACAAAGCTGCAGCTTTACACTCAGCTTGTTATAACTGATAGTTTTATCTAATGCAAGGGTGGGTAACCTATGACTTCTGGGCTGTATTAAGCAGGTGAGACAGTCTGACCTCGCCTGGGAGAAAATTGTATAGATTTAATACAATCAGGTCAATAAATACAAAAAGTTAAACCTATACAAAAATATTCTCAGGACCCAATTCTTTCTGCGGCAAAATAAAATAAAATGGTACACTCACATGGTGGTTAGTGCCAAAACTCTTTCAGGCGTTTGGCAAGATGTTTGAGGTGAACAAAAGTAAGTAAACAATTTTGTTAAGCTGTTTACATGTAATGTGGAACCAGCTGATGTGTCTGACAACAGACAACATGAGATCATTCAGCTGCAAAGCAACAACCTCAGAGCTAAGGACAATCTCCCATTGTATGAGCTCTAAAAACGTTATGTTTGTCGTGAGGATTTTCCCATTCTGATGAGACATGCACCGAAGCTTGCATCTCTGTCTGAGACAACCTACTGCTGTGAGCAGCTCTGTACAAAACAGACTCTTGCTCAGACTCTGTGTACTCAAGGTTTGACCGACCCAAACCTGGAAATCCTGCTGCCAGTGGCATCATCATCCTCATCACTATCATCTGACATCAGACGCCCTGTCAGAGAGAAGCAGTTCCAGACATTTCATTAGAGAGATTAGTGTGATATATGCTTTCAATAATTTACTATGGCGCTCAAAGGATGTTATTAAAATTGAAATGGCCCTTGATAAGAAAATAAGGTTCCTCCTTCCCAGGTCTAACATCTCCATTTATGTTTTGAAGTAAATGGTTTGCTACAAAATGTTGAAGGGCATTTTCTTTCTATTTTATTTTGTTTGTGTGTTTTTGTGTGAGTGTTATCTCCTTGAAAATGTAATGGTTCATTTCAAGGTTGTTGTTTTTTTTTTGCTGGTACACAAAAATTGAACAGCAGTATTAACCGATGCAAGGTAATATAGACTGGCAGTGACCCCACTGAGCTTTTTCATAACTTCCACCTCCGCAGCTCTCACACTGCATAATCTATTCAGCAACACCTGATATTATTGCTTAGCTGTCTGTTCCAGTAATGTAATAAGTTACCATTCATTCCCGTTGCCTCGTAATACTGTGTGTCATGACCCTGGGTTCTTGCTTTGCTTATGGAGACATTTTAATTGATTCACTAACGAGAAGACCCTTCCTAGCATGCAAGTTTCCCCCTCCCCCACACAAACCATTTGTCTTGTCCTTTCAGTTTCTCATTGTTGCTGTGTGAAGACGAACCCAACACACAAGTGCACGCACGCACACACACAGACACACACACACACACGCCAATTCCTATCTTTTTAGCTTCTCATTGTTGCCGTGGAGAAACATTATTCTGTCTGCACACTTATTCTATAGTCTCCATTCTTTGACCTGATGCTATATAAGCATTCAGTCTTATTCTCATGCCCTCTCATTCTGATGGTAATTAGACTGGCTGAAAGGACCGGCGGAGGATTGTTCTGTCTCATTCAACAAAATACGGTAAAAAGTCATTTATGGGATTAAGAAAACAAAACAGAAAAAAACTCTGCGGTAGATTTCCAGGGCTGTGTTGTAGTGGCTGCAGTTGCCTGTCAGCCCCCCACCCCCCTTCCTATGCTAATGAGTCGGAGCTTGATTGTTTCCTCATATTTTAATCTCCAGTGTTGGAGGGGAGGGGGTAGGCGGCAGATGTAAGAGTGTTAGTACGAGCGAGGGATGAGACGAGAGGGAAAAAAGAGATGACGGGCTCAGAGAGGAAGATGGGACAGAGACTGTTGGTAGCTCAGGAATGGAGGGGAGAAAAAAGTTGGAGAGGAAAGACGGAGAGATACAATTCCTCTTTTGAACCAATATTATATAAAGGTGTTTTTTAAACGCGGGTAAACCTGCTAAAGAGGCTATTGACTCCTTTCCCATTGCCGGAAGATGAGTTTGGCTCTCTATTGTTTCTATAACTGCCAATTGTCTACTGCATAGTCATTTGATCCGGTCATGAATGCTGGTTGTATCCATTCCCATTGCAGACAAATGCCACATTTTAGTGGGTGTTAGTGGGTTTTTTTAACCAAAAGGTTTCAGAAGAACTGTGACGAGGTGAGGCACATGGGAGGGCAGCAGGAGATTATTAATATGCAAGGCGGAAACGATAAGATAAAGAGGGATTGAGTGATAAGCGGCAGGTAAGAATATACAGTTCACGTTATAAGGAGACATCCACACTTCATTAGCAGCGACAAAGAGCTGGAGCTGCTGCTGATAGACCTCTCCAATAATCATCATTGGCTCATTTTAAACAATGAAGGTAGTCACTGAAAAGAGAAGAAACCTCAGTATTTTCCCTGTTATACGGGTTTTTGTGAAAATCCAATCACAATTCTCAAACCCTGTCTGCCGCTGCACATCATCCATACTGCAGGGTAGAAATACTGACCAGGGGGCAATGAGAGGAGGAGCAAGAGAGACTTTCTTGAATATACTAATGTGTCATTTGCATATATATACATAATAAAAGAGCTTTGTACAAAGCTCCTCTTCAATGTGCCGTTTTCCCCGCCGCTTTTTGTAACTTGCATGGTAGAGGTCATGCAATTAAGAAAGAAGAATATAGCGTATGCTATTTTTGGGGAATGGAGTCAGAGAAATGGAGAAAAAAAAAATCCATGGGTGGGTTTTGAAGTGTAATGTGCTGAAATGAGTTTCTTGGATGTCAGTCAGGAAGGTTTTTTTTCAAGAGGGTGCAAGTTCAGCTGCTTTAGTGGAGTTGGATTCGTTATTTACTGTGATTGTTGCTCACAGCAAAGACAGAACATATTCAAGGAAATAGCTTTTATAAGGACTTGAGTGTGAGCCAACATGTGCGCTGCACTGTATGTTCAATATGAAATATGTGCGTTGGCAGAACTTACTTGTTTCAAAGAGTAATGAGAACTGTTTTAAGAGAAAGAATAAAATACCCACTTGGAAAGCAGGCCTGTAATGACTTTTCAAGATATAATATGTAACAATCCTTCATTAAAATGTATAAACATGACAAGACCTATGTTATATATTGAACTTTGCACTGCAATTTTATTCAAGGTAATAGGACATATCATTTTGGTGGCCTTTTAATTACGTTATAGCCACTTAACCTGTGGCTTTGCCCATCTCTGCTATTACTTCAGGGTAAATGATGTATGACAAAGGAAAAGCACACGAATTTAATAATTGTCACTGTAGTTTATTCAGACTTGCAGTATCGTTAGATCAGCATTATGACTATGCTACTTCAAGCAGCCCACCCCTGCTGTGTTTTTATGTGAACCGCTGTTTGACTCAGGATACAGTTACTTGTGATATAAAGATTGTCATTCACTCTCTAGAAATACATTATGTGTACAGATAAACATGCACATACACAAACAGAAAGTTGTTATACAAGCTCATGTTGGTGGGTTCTTCACCAGCATTTCCCATAACCGCACACACAAACATTCACTCAGCTTTGACCTCGAGAACAATAGCTGTGCAGTCGAGTGCAGATTCAAATCAATCCAAAGTTACACAATTTGCCTTTAAACTGCAGCCTGCTCCTCCCCTCGCTCTGACCCTCTCAGAAGACACAACCACAGGAATTCACAGAGAGTTCAGCAAGTTCCCACTGTCGCCCTCCATCATCTCCTTATCTCCCCGCAGGTCAGTCAGCACCAGGCCCAAAGTGGGTGTCCTCCTGGGATGTTTGTGCAACTTGTTTATGACAACCCCCAAGTGTTGTTGCTGGTGTTGTCACTAAAGTTAACAAGAGGGATAGAGAGGTAGACGGCAGGAACACGGCGTTCCACTGGGAAGCAACCTGGGCGACCTGATCTTCTGAGGAGACGGAGAGAAAAAACAGGGAAGGAGTGGTTTGGGAAGGGGACTGGGAGAGAGACGAGACAGGAGAGGAAATTAGCTGAGAGGTGAGAGATAAACAAGAAGTCCGAGAGAGTGAAATTGGAAGTACATGAAATGTAATGGTGGGAGGAGGAACAGGAACTGAGCTCAAGATCAGCGTTATAGTTGGAGGCGTTAGTGGACAGCAGTTTCCCAGTCATAGATTTCTTATCAGTTATACAATATAACCTATACAATAAAACATATATAAGATGTATTTTTTAAATGAAACACAGCATCTACCTCAACATTCCACTCCTGTTAACATAAAACAAAGGACATAGCTAGAACACACCGATGAACAACACCATCAATACTAGCTGAAGCCGTTTTCAGACATGACCTCTGCAAAATGTTCGCACCTTGGGTCCGGACTTTCTTCCGAGTTCGCTTTTCACATAAGAAGAGCGCGGCAGGAGATTCTCCGGTCAGACGCACTCGCATTGACAGAAAAAGTGTTCAGGTGAGGGATGGCGCAGCACGCAGGAGGCAGGATGTTCTACTGCGTTGTTATCACCAAAAGCTCTTGAATCTTGTTGTCCTCCCAAGTTGACTTCTTCGTCTGCGTCTTCTATGTTTATGGCTTGTTTTGTTTTTTTCAGTTTGGAGTCCGTTGTGTGTTAGAAATGTCATCAGCACGCAGCAATTGACATTTGCGCTTTCAACCTTCAGTCCCTCTGCAGAATTTCAGGAGATTATCCAGAGTTCAGTGCACGTCTGTCTCTCCTGTCTCACCATCACAACCATCTGTTTGATAATGATGAGCAGTTTTACCAGTAGTATTTTTAAGTGTTCTCCACTATCTATGTTTAATATAGAATTAATTTATTCCTTTCAAACTGTTTCAAAAGCCTAGCAAATGTTGTAAACTCCTGCACTATTCTTCCGGTGAGAAACTAAACAGATAACAGAAAAGAAACTCTCTGCATATTTAATTAAATTGATCGTCTTCCATTCTGATTGACCTCACAATGCCCCTAAATCTGGGCTGATGAAACTCCCAGACACCCGTGTAAAATATGATATCCTGTTATTTCTGCCTCCAAAAAAAGAACTGCAGTGCAGTCTGCAGGCCCCTAACCAGCCTTAAATTACAATAATTATGGCTGCATTAGCTCAAGGGTATAGTAACATCTAGTATTGCACTTGTAAAATAGAGTGGTTGGTGTGGTATGTTTTTGTCCAGTGACAAATAACTCAAATGAAAAAGAATGATATTCCACACGTATTTCTTTTGGTTTTTTATCATAACAAATAATGAAAGATCTACATTTAACATTGTATTGCTGTCATTTCACTCACAGACTCGGTTACCAGTGCCCCTCATGTGAGGACACACTCAAAGTAGCGCAAATCCTTTTCCTGGAATTCTGAGCCGGTCATGGAACCAGACTTGGAAATGATTTCATTAAATAACTCTCCGGTGTGATTTCCCCAGACTAAGCACAGGCTCTACCTCCAGCCTACACATTATTCAACTTGACACTTGGAAACCTGTAAGTATCCTGTATTGGATATCATTAGGCCTGCCTCCAACAGAGCTATTTATACCGCACAACATTAACTGAACTTTCTGTAGTCTCCTCTTCTTCCCCCGACATAAACCACCGCCTTTATTCAGAGGATTTCTTCTCTGTTTTGTGATTGCAACACCCTGAGGCCTCGTCTTCCACTGGACAGGCCAGTTTGACGATCAATTATCTGTCAATTCCTGAAAAGATTTGTTGTCTCTTCAAGGTTTCCGACAGAAGCAGTAGCCATTGCTTTTTTTAGCTCCTTGCGTAATCTCCAAGCGGAGACGATATATCGGGAGCCATGTTTCCAGTCCGATGTATTCATAAGCTCTTCCTTAAACCCTTCCGCTGCCGTGTTTGGAGGCATTGAGAGTAAGGGAGAATCTCAGCGCTGGACCTAAAAATAGCCTGCATTCTTTCCTCTGTGTTTCAGGAAGCATCAGAGGAAACCGGAACAACCCGCACTCCCATGTCCCATCCTCTTTCCCCCTCATCCCTTCACACAGCCATCAGCCATCCCCTTTTCACCCCCTCTCTTTCTCATTCACTGTCCCTCCTCCATCTGTCCATCCCTTCTTTCCTTCCTTTCACCCAGAGTTCCCCCCCCCACGCCTTCTTTTTACTTCCATATCAACAGTGAGTGAGTCTTTCCGTCCATCCTGCTATAATGGACTCATGTTGAATGTTGCTCAGCTTTATTGGTACAGTGAATGCGTGTTAATGTCTTTATATACTGTTCATACGCCTACAGCAGTGAGCCAGAGATATGTTACATCATATTAAATGTGCATAACAGAGCATTATGCCAGAGATGCCTTGTTAAAATGTAAAGAGCTGAGATATAGCAGCAGATGAATGGCCTCACTTTTGGCTCTTACTCTTTCAAGCCCTGTGTCTGTCTTTCTCTTCATGTCACTTTTACCTATGCAGCTCTCTTCCGTGCTAACAAAGATCAAGTTTGCATAGATCCAGTAGCAACCCACTGAGCCTCAGTGTGCAAAAAATGAGAATTGTGGCTGAAGGGATTCACTAATGGAGGCAAAATAAATCAGCCTGAGTCGTCTTATGACTTTTCTGTGAGGGAACAGGGAGCAAAATAGAGAGCATCCGAAATAGATGAAACGATGAAGTAGCACTGTGGCACCATCTACTTTATTTAACGTTGTCTTTTTCCGTGTAAACTACACCACTAAAGACAATGGTTTGCCAACAGTTATGACAGATGAATACATTGGACTGAAGACTGACCCCCGTCTGGGCCTCTTGAACCATGTTTCTCAAAATGAGACCAATGTTTTCATCTGCGTTTGTTTGCTTTTTGTTTGTTAGCAGAATTATGCAAAAAACTACTGAATGTATTACCCTGAAACTTGGTTGAGGGATGTGCTATGGGTCAGGGTAGAACCCATAACATTTTGATGCAAATTCAGGTCAGGGGCGGATCCAGGAGTTTTCTTTTCTTTAACATTGTTTTTCAACAGTTGTGCTTATTTCCCAGAGGATAATTCATTGATCTTGATGAAGAAAAACAGGCACATTTCAGGGACTTATATTTATGAATGTGTGCTATTTGGTGTGGATCCAAAAAAAAATCTGGATCTTGGGGATTCAAATTTCATAAGGGTGTAGGCTCTTTTTTTGTTGCTTTATGGTAACCGGTAGGGCTCCAAACCTGTAAAAACATAATTTGGCCTTAGCTATCAGGTTTGTTTTAATGTAAGGGGATTGTTGGGCCTTGGTGGACGTTCGCTCTACTGGGTGCAATTTATTAAGGGGTTTTCCTTTACTTTGTTTGTTATCAGGCTTTTGAATAAAACTGAGCAAGATGTGCTCTGAACATTTTAACAGCATCTTGAGAATAAGTAACTTTATTCTGTGCAGGCAGATAAAGCAAATACTTATCATGCAGTGGCAGCATGCACATAGAGTATACGACACCATGCAGCAATGTTTTGCACCGTGTTGTTGTACAAAGGCTCAGCCGTGCATTACATCTACGAAAACTCTGTGACTGTGTTTTTGTGACAGCTTGTGTTGCTTCCTCTGAACCCTTTTTTTTTCCCAGTGTGAGAGCTGGTCCATTGTACTAAGTGTGTCAACAATACCAGCTGAGAGGCAGCCCCGCAGTCCACACACACACACCCACTCCGGCTGCAGAGTATAATCCTTAAAAGAGGGAGACTGGGGGTGAAACAGGGGAGGCATTGAAGGAGGGAGAGAGAGAGAGAGAGAGAGAGAGAGAGAGAGAGAGAGAGAGAGAGAGAGAGAGAGAGAGAGAGAGAGAGGGCGAAGGAGAAGTTTAAAGTGAGAATGTGGGAAAAGGAAAGATTGGGGTGAAAAGAGCAAAAGATTGAGCGATGGTGGAGTCAAATTTGACAGTGAGCAAGACAGGTATAAGAAAGGAGGAAAAGCATGGATGCCAGAGAAAGAGAGAGAGAGAGAAAGAGAGGGATTCTAATGTTTCAAAGGGTTCCCCATCACAGTGTCTGACATGTTACATACACAGCTCACTATCACCCTGACAGCTGCACAAATTCGTTGAAAGAGGTTCCCTGGGAAAAAGCTTTGATCATGTGTGTATCTGTGTGTGTGTGTGTGTGTGTGTGTGTGTGTGTGTGTGTGTGTGTGTGTGTGTGTGTGTGTGTGTGTGTGTGTGTGTGTGTGTGCGTGTTGGCGAGAGACTTAGTACATTTTCGCTTACCTGGACATGTGAGGGTGTGTGAATGAAGAAAGGCTCTTTTCTGCTCCAGATCATTCAAGATCATGGTGGAATAAGATGAATGTACACAGATGGGCTCGCTGTGTGTGTGTGTGTGTGTGTGTGTGTTTGTGCGTGCGTGCATATGTGTGTAATGGGAATAAAAGGCTGCTAGCGCTGTCATGTTTTTGTGTGCCTGTATATATTGCATGTAATGGAATTGTATTTGTAATCAGCCATGTGTGCAATGTGTATCCTCTTAGGCAATCGTGGTAGTTTTCATTCAAATGGCGTCTCTCTCTTTCCGATTTCAGCCTGGAAATCTGTTTTATTTGTATCTGACACTTCCCATCAAGCATCTTTCAGAGGTGGTCGGTAAACAAAACCACTTATATCGAATCGGGCCCCAGCTCAGTTCATGCAAACATGCACACACACACACCTCTCAGAATACAAACCGCACACTACTCAGTACTGAGCTGCTCCTTAGGAGTGAAGTGAAAAAGATTTCAAGAAATGGGAGTTTACCTTTTTAGAAGGATTACATTGACATGTTGCATTATGTAGTGGAGCTTTTACACACATGACAAGCCATTCATCATGTATTGAGGAAACACTATTTTTCTATTACTAGTGACATTTAGGGCTGCGATTATATTCAGTATTGATTAATCACACAGGGTATATATATATATATATATAAAGTCTCCCTCACACCCAGCATGGGGTGGTATGTCTTCCTGAAGCTTGGGTCCTCTACCAGAGGCCTGGGAGTCTGAGGTTTCTGCTCAGTATCATAGCTGTTCCTAGGACTGCGCTCTTTTGGAAAGAGGCTTCGGATGATGAACCTGGGATCTGCTGGAGCCACTCTCCCAGTTTGGGGGTCACAGCCCCTAATGCTCCCACTACCAATGGGATCACATTGCATTTCACCTTCCACATCTGTTCTAGCTGTTCTTTCAGCCCTTGGTGCTTCTCAATCTTCTCATGCTCCTTTTCCCTGATGTTACTTTCTGCTCTGATTGCCACATCTATCACTACTGCCATCTTCAGCAGGTGCTTGTCAGTCTGGAAACTGAATATGCTGAGGATCTTAGTTCTGTTCTTCTCAACCACGTTTTGGTACTTTTGGTTATGCCTCTTAGTGTACACTGTCCCAGCCTGCATCTTACACCCTGCTACCATGTGCTGGACTGGCTCAGGGGCATCTCTGCACAGCCTGCACCTAGGATCTTCTCTGCTACTTTTAAGGACTTGCCTTACTCTTTATTTGGCTGTGGCTGATTTCCTTCTGGCCTCCTCAGGATTTTCTATATATATATATATATATGTGTGTGTGTGTGTGTATATGTATATAGTGCAAATATAACCAGGTCAGTGTACGTCAGGTTTTCTTGATAATAACTTAATTTATTAGCGATTACATCTCTATCATCTGATTGATTAAATCCAGTCAGTTTAAGCAATTTGCCTCATCTGTAGCTTGAAGAGCCAAGCAATATCTTCTCAGTGAACACTGTGCTGAGAGATATTGTGGGAAAAATACTGCATATGTAAGGGCTTTTAGAAGACACATGCAAATAGAGCAGTATTTGTCACTTCCATTAAAATGAAGTATTACCCAGTGAAGCAGTTTTTACTTCTCTGTTGTTGTTGAAGTCTATAGGCTCATTCTAGGCTGTTAGTGTAAGGCACTGGCCTGTAAATGACAGTGCTCCACAAGCATCGTTTCTTTTCACCGCTAAATGTCTCCTGTACATGTGTTCAATCCTGTTAGCACTGCCAGCATTACTGTGTGTGTATGTTTGTGTGTGTTAGTCAGGCATTGTGCGCCATTTGAGCAAAGTACAGGTAATGGATTAATATCAGAGCTGGCTCAGGCACCACATTGCTGTGTGGTGACAACCTGTCATTATCACAAGCACCAGCTCTCACACACAAACGCTCATAGACGTGTGTGTACGCACATGCGCGCACACGGCCAAATACACTATACATGCAAGCGCATATGCTCCTACTGTCTGTCTTCACCAGTCTCTCAAAACCTGTCATTACAACACTTGTTCCATCCAGTTCCCGACTGCAGGACTGATGCTGAGACCTGACTGTGTCTGTTTTGAACACTGTTGTCATGCTATCATTCCTCCAAACGTAACCTGAAAGTTGACCTATAAGGCAGCGGGCATGCAGGGGTGGGTCTGAACTCTGAACCCACATCAGTCCTCAGATTGGCCATCCTCCCTGCCAGAGATGCTCATCCTTTTAAATCATTTAGTCAGTACTGAGCTGTGGAATTGGACAGTGGAATCTGATTGGAAATGTAAATTAGAGCTGATTAAGGGCCCATGTCTGGATTTAACACTAGATGCTTGGTTTGTGCCCTTAAAAAATGGGTGATCGATAGTAAATGTGTCTTGTGCAATTTTAAATGGTTGAAACATTTCCTTTAAATAGATGAAGGAAAAAGGAAAATCGCTGCTATCAAGAAAATGTCATCGCATTCCACATGATTAGCGTTGATCAGTTTGAATTGGAAAACAAGCTTAATGATCACATATTAAAATTCAGTTTTCTATTGAAGTCAAGGAGATTTCGTCTTTTATAACTGCTGATTCACCTACGCTGAACCCACACACACACACACACACACACACACACACACACACACACACACACACACACACACACAAAGGCAAGAAAGGACACACACTCATATCCCTCTCTCTATCAACACTTTGTGAAACCTCTTCATCCTTCAGAAAGCTGCTAGTGGTTTGAAACATCTCCTGATCCAAAACATGACAACATTATAACTCGTCATGTTGACAACTGAATATTTTATATTGCAGCATCATTAAAGATAACTAAAGCTATAGAAGTTACTGCTAAGATGCTGCACAGCCCATAACTGTTATTGATACAAGCTCATAGTAAAACTTACTATAATTATAATAAGCATGAGTAATTACACATATCCTGCTTCCTTAATTTGATGTGCTTCCTGATGAATCAAGACCCCTGCTGTGGGACTTGATGCAGGAAGAGATTATTGTAAAGGAGTTTTATTTTGTGAAGTGGGTAGAACTCAGGGCAGAAACTGAAAATAACTTTGTCCGACATAATTAGATCACGGCACAAAGATTGCGGGAAAAACATAATTTTCCAGTGTTTTGTGACCTTAAGTGACCTTTGTTTCTCTTTTTCTCTCTGTCTCCGCAGCAGTCCTATGCTCCTCCCCCTCCGCCCATGGCACCGCCAAGTCCTGGCACCACAGGAGGAGGAGGAGGTGGAGGTCATGGAGGAGGTCATGGAGGAGGGCTGATGGAGCAGCTTAGTAAGACCAACCTGTACATCAGAGGCTTGCCACCGGCCACCACCGACCAGGACCTCATCAAACTCTGCCAGCCGTGAGTTCTATTCTGATTTATTATAGTCTATTCCATTTTATTCCATTCTATTCTAATATATTCTATTATATTCTATTCTATTTAATATGACAACATCCATGTGGGTTAAACTGCATCCTTTAGTGCAGTTGCAGAGTTTGGTTCATTCCTGCTTGTTACAGTTTAGCTTGTGGTAATTAGTAACGTGCGAGTCCAACAGGAGCTTCTAATGAGCATCAGCAGTTTGCTCTTGACCTCTCTCCGCATCCACTCTCATCTGCACTGGGCCACCTACACACACGAACACTAGGATATGCACATAAATCCCTCTCTCAGCAGAAGTTTTAAACCCTGCAGCCTCTCAACAGATTTACCAATTTTTTGAAACATGTCATGTTTAAATACATCAGAATATTAAGATGTCAGGTTTCTTCACTCATGTCATCATAATAGTAAAATTAGGATGTACACAAATGCATATATATATATCCAAACCTTTAAAAACCTTGTAAACCTTGTAGGAGGTCCTTAGCTGAGAAAAAATGGAGAACCTTTAGACGACCCCCCTAGATGACCAACTTCACAGCAAAAAGACTTAAAATGAAAAATGAACATAATTTATTGTCGTGCACAATAAGAGAAGAAAGTGATGTGATGTAAACAAGAATCCATTTCTTGCTTAGACGCCTCAGGTTAAAGGGGGTGAAGCCGTGCGTAGTATAAGCTTCATTTGAGAATTTTTGTTGGTCTTTATAATATATTGGTGAATGATGTGATGTCTCTTATGAGGTCCCGATAGAATACGATAGTCGCCCACGATAACGATAATATCACGATACAGCAATCAATATTTTGCAAGACAATCATAAAACGATAAATCACAATATCTGTTAAAGTGAAGAAGAATAGAAAATGTCGGTAATGAAATTAAGTGAAGTATTTGTTTATTTATTCATTTCAGTTTTCACAAAGTTTGACACAAACTTATATGAAACAATGTATAAAAAAGTGCATAAAGTCTTATCTTAGTGCCTCTGCAGTCTTTAATAAACACACTGTCTTTTAAATGTCCAGGCATGCCATCTTTCCAATGTAAAATCACCAAAAACTGGCAATTAGCAGGGAATTTTTTGATTAAAATATTGACATTTGGTGCCAGCATATCGATAATCGTATCTCAGTCAGGGCGACAATATATTGCTGAATCGATATTTTGTCCCACCGCTGGACAAGAGGTATCAGGGATCTGCACTCTGTAGAATCAGACCTTTCCTTTCTCTGTCTTCATGCTAAAATTAAATCCTCTCTATTTTATTCTCAGTTGTCCCCAGAGTGAACAGAATGTAGATGAGCCAGCTCTCCCATCGCCTACAGCTAACACCTGATATCATTAAATGTAATTGGAGAATCATATATTGAGCTAAATAGTTTTTAGGTAAAAGCTATAAATGATTTCTTTAACATTTTGAATTGATGTAATTGGCTTTTGAGTAGAGAAATTGGTAAATAAAAACCAGAATATGCAGAATAAGGCACACACACTCATATACCTTGCCCTTCTGCGTGTCAGCTGCAGTTCAAGCCTGTTGTATTTCAGCTCAGCCCTGGAGGCGTTCTGGAGAAAGAGGGTGAAAAATGGGTGCCAATAAAAGTTTCATTAGAGGCCCAGTGAGTGTGCCAAGTGCCCAGTAACATTTAGGAAAGGTCGGTGGGGGAGGATGGGCCCGTGTGTTCTGCTGGGCAGCAGTCTCAGCCCTGGGTTTCCAACTCTCCCTGGATTTTCAGAAATAGACTTGAGTGGCAGTTTCCTGTCACTCACTGGCTTGACTTGCACACATGCAAACGCAAAGACACACATACAGGCATTTCATTCATGCACACAGTGACAATGAATAAGGGACAGTCCCTTGACACACACACACACACACACACACACACACACACACACACACACACACACACACACACACACACACACACACACACACACACACTCTTTCAACTCAGTGTCATTCTCAACCTTATTGTTAGCAAGCGTGGCTTCTCTTCTTTTTGTGTGTGTGTGCCAACCCGCCCACCAGCACCATCCTCTCCTTTCCCATTCTGTCATCCTCCTCATTTCCTGCATGCATCCTTCGCTCTCTCTCTCTCTCTCTCTCTCTGTCCCCCTCCCTCCCTCCCTCACCCATCCCTCCCTTCCTCACCCATCCCTCCCTTCCTCTCCCCCTGTCTCTGTGCCAGTTCTCAGAGTGTCAGTGAAAAGTGCTGTTGTCAGCTGACATTTCCAATCACTCCCCCGGTTGCCCAAACTATGGACACACTTTTAACGTCTGGGGACAGAGCAGAACGTGAGCGGAATCTAAAGTGTGGCACAAGGGCAATTTCTCTGTCGCTTCGCTCGCCTTCACTCACTTGTTGTCTTGCTGTCTCTCCCTCTCTCATGCTTACCACTGCTTCTCTACTCTTACCTATTTATCGATGGATCTATATTCTGTGTACTCTATCTGCTCGTCTCTATTTCACTATCGAGGGGTTGCATGAGGACACACAAGCTTTAACCACTCAAAGCCACTCAAAGGAGAAATCGTTTAAGAAGAACATAACAAATGAGTTTACAATCTCAAGTTAATCATCAGCAGATGACTCCTCAGGTCTTCCTCTGCAGAGTTGCTAATGGAAATGTGAAAAGCTTCACATGAACGTGCCTGATGTTTTTGTAGCCGATGATTGTTCTGAAACCTGAACCCTCGACGGGCATTTCGGTCTGGAAATATAATGCCTACTATATCAAAGTCAGAATCCATCTTTAATCATCAGTGTTTTCAGTGACATCAAGTCATCCTTTAAATTTACAGCACAGTGCCTTTTTCACCGTGGAGGAAAATCTCCCAAGATCTCATTTCTCTATAGTGCCTGAAGATGTTAAACTACATATGGGGAATGAATCTGAAGACTTCTGAAGCAGTGTTGGTCTGTCTGAGTCTAACTGGCAGAGCGGTGGGGAAAATGAGGCAAACGCGAGAGACAAGACAGCTGTATCGGATCCCCAATTAGGAGATACCACACACAGGGACCAACCTGCGCGTTCGCTCATGAACGCACACCCACACACACACACCCACACACACACCCACCCACCCACCCACCCACACACACACACACACACACACACACACACACACACACACACACACACACACACACACACACACACACAGCCTCAGTCAGAAAAGACAGATCCTTCAAATGTGCATAATGTGCAGATATACAAAATTTATATATACATGCATAGACATCCTGGAGAGATGTGGAAATGATGTGTGTGTGTGTTGGTGGGAACTTTGGTTCAGTAGACATCAAACGGTGAGCATCCAAAGGCTGACGGTGCTGCACAAGGGAATGAAAACAGATCTGATGCTGTGAGGGCCCTCTGAGGACTGTCATTAACACTTTACACACACTTTACACACACACACACGCACACAAATACAGACACACACACAGCCAGGGCGCACACTGATATTGTCAAGCCTGCCAAAAAATGGGTGCATTGAGTTTTGCATTGACATTCCTCCTTAAGTCTCGACAGTCTGGAAAATACTGTCAGTTTCAGTGGCCTCACTGTTCATTGTGTTTCACACTTCTGAGTGAAAAAAAAATCTAAACTCCAGTTTTTGGCAAGAATTCTGAGGAGTTTCCATGAAGAGGACACGTACCTTGTCCTAAAAGGATTGTCATAGTGAAAGTCGTTCTGTCAGCCTCACCCCCCACCATCCCCTCCCGGACTGCCGCTGCTGTAGAGAGGCATTCTTCTCTGGCTTATGGTGCTGTGTTTCGGGGCTGTGTCACAGTTTTGTGAAGCCAAGGAAAATAGAGAATTTTAAGTTAGCCGGCAAGTCTTTGTGAGTAGTTTATAACTTATGATCCAAAGACAAAATGCAGAAAGGGAGTTTTTAAGCATTTTGTCAGTATCCCGTATAAATACTTAAATGTGAAAAGAAGTGGTGGAGGACCTCAAACATTTTACTGATATAAAAGTACAAATAAATAAACAAAAATGTACTCAGTAAAAAATGTTTTACTTAACTTTGCTACTTGAGTAAAAGTAAGTGCTTGCTTTAAAATATACGTAAAAAGTACTTGCTGAGTGTGGCCTATTCCCTGCAACAGTCAACTACATCATTATGGCTGAGTCTCAGTTGAGGCCTCTTCCAAATCTATTTTTATTTGCTTCTTCTCCAGTGATATTACTGCACAGGAGGCGGAGTCCAATGTTACCTGACTTCTCTGATTGGATCCTTGGACCATTTATCCCCTCTAGATATTGATAACTTAAAAAAATATAAAAAAGCAACATATAATGCAATGCACAAAATGTTGTGGGGTAGAATATTTGCTCTTATATTTAGTGAAGTGAATGTAAAAAATACTTGAAGATAAATCTACTTAAAGTACAGATACTTGAAAAATGTCCTTAAGTACAGTAACAAAGTGTATGTACTTTGCTACATCCCACCACAGGTTGAAAAAGCTAAATCCATCCAGTGGGCAGCAGATCTGCAGATGAGAGAAGTCAGAGGTTAATGACCAGACTAGTTCAAGCTGAGTGTTGACAGAAAAGCTATGGTTACACGGATTATTAATCTTTACAAACGTGGTGAGCAGAAAAGCATCTCATAATATGCAACATGTTCAACCTTGAGGCCGATGGGCTACAGCAACAGGAGACCATGTCTGGTGGCCATCTTGTCAGCCAAGAACAGACATTATGGTTGCAGTGAACATATGGGTTCACCAAAACTGGATCCATGGAGACTGGAAAAATAAAGCGTGGTATGATGAACCTGGATTCCTGTTGAGGCTGCAGATGGTATGTCCAGAATTCAGCCACAGCATCAATCTATGGACCCAACCTGCCTTGTGTCAACAGTCCGGGTTGCTGGTGGTGTTATGGTATGGGGAACGTTTTCTAGGTTCTTGTTGGGTCCTTTATAGCAAGCAATCCTTTTTTAAATACCAGACTATAAGGATTGTTGCAGACCATGTTCATCCTTTAAAGGCCAGAGTTTACCTTCTTTTTATGGCTACTAATTTGTCTCTATGTTGTTTCATGAACAATGAGTTCAGTGAACTTCAGTGGCCTCATCAGTCAGCAGATCTGAAATGAATAAAACACCTATTGGATGTGGTCAAACAGGAGTTTGGCTGAAGAGATGTGCAGCTGCAGAAATGATGTTATGCAGTCATGTCAGCATGGACCAGAATCTCAAAGAAAGGTTTCCAACATCTTGAAGAATCAATGCCATGAAGACCTGAGGCCATTTAGCGAGGAAACAGGAGGCTGTGCACAATGTCAGTACCGTGTTCTTTGAGATTGTGTACTTCTATGTCAAGTTGCTCTGAGATAAGTTACAGAACAACAGATCTAGCTGTGGTTTCAATCTCTCTCTGCCAAGCTTCACACATCTCTCCCATTACTGACTCTTTAGTTACGATGAGCATCGAATGGAAACACGTGACACAACTCATATCCCTTCATTTATTCGTTTGCCTTCTGGCTCTTTTTAATCTTTTTGAGGTATGTTTTAAGTATTTGAATCGTTTTATGAGGGACTCATGTGTCACTCGGTTGGGTCAAGTGCAGTTCTGTGTTATAGAAGGTTTTTCCAGGCTCCTGCTGGAATCAATGGAAGGCTTCCAGGGTTGAACACAGAACAGGTTCATTGTGCTCTTTTCTTGATCCACACTATCCTCAACTCCTCCACTTCATCATCTGATCTGTAATCAATAGTTTCTTCCATTTCTTTACCAGAATAGCAGATTCTTGTAGCCTATAAAATTTATTTTACCACTGAGTCAAGTTCGGAGTGAGACACCATTTTGGATGATGCCGTGTAATTTGACATTTCCCCAAGGCCCGTGGCGTCATCCTTCTCTCCTCTGACTTGTTCAGTCCAGATGAAATGTGTAACCACAGAAGGAACAGGTGGATTTCTGCTTGTACGTCACATGCACTGATCTGATGACATCACACACAAACGTTTCCAGATATTAAACATATGCTGTGTTTGTTTTCCACAACTCTGAACATATGTTTTCAAGATTCAAAATGTGTCGAGCCAGGTACTTCTGTCTTTGTCTGTTTGCTCCTACACACTCACACACGCATGCACGCAGGCACACACACACGCGCAAACACACGCGAACACACACACATACTTCTATCTCTGTGAGGACACTCATTCCTTATCCCCTTATCCTAACCATCAAAGGTAGAATCGCAAGTACACACAAAAACACAAAAGCACAAACAGAATCTGGAAACGTTTCACTTTTCTACAACAACAACAACCTGCCAAAACGATGCATGAGGTCTTTCTCATGCAGTCACACTCATTCCACAAACACACACGCACACACACATTGGCACATAATCGAAAGGCATTGCACCCACACATGTATTTGTATGCTCAAATGTGTCCAGTCGCATACACTAACACATGCACTATAGGTGTTTACACTCACACACTGACACCAAGTTTTAATCACATGGAGGCACAAGTCAACAAAAAGCTGGATACTGGCAGATGGCGTGTGTAATGTGTGTGATTACCGCTCTGGTGTTTTCTCATCTGTGATGTTGCCTTGCGTGTGTGTGTGTGTGTGGATGTGCTTTTTCTTTGTGCGTATATGTGTGGGCGATTAGTCCTGTCTTTTGTTTTTTCAGTAGAGTATTTTCCACGTCCGCAACCGTTGGATTGCTCCCCCGAACCACAGGCCAGAGATCTTGTTTACCACCAGCCATGACTTTGTAAAAAAGAAAAAAAAACTCCCGGGCAAAACATCAGACTTGATTTCAGCCTGTCACAATCGGCAGATTTATAAATAGCCTAAATCTATCTTAAATTGAAGGGAATTCTGTGAAAATTGAGCATTGTTCTTGGAAAAAAAAGCTGTGATTTTTCTCTCTGCCAATTGCGAGATCATAAGCCGCTCAGCTGTCATGTTATGTGTGATAGCAGCCTTTTAAAGCTTTTTTTCTGTCTTTATTTCTAAAGTCTCTTGTCCCAATAGAGTTTGATTTGAGGCTGTCAGGCGAGCTCGTCTCTGTTCTCCTCTCACTGACAGAAACAGTTTGCTGACAGAGACTCTCCTGATGGTGACAACTAAATGATCTCTTCTTTATTAAACACCTCTTACTATCTCTCTCCATCGCTCCCTGACTACCGCGTTTCCTCCTCGCCTTCACTGTCTCTTTTTATCTCTGACTGACTGCTCTCCCTCTCCCCGTCTATTCCTCATTCCCCCGAATCTCCCGCTCGCTGCCCTTGCTTTGTTCACCTTCTCTGCTCGGAGCCTCGTCGACTGGTTTCTCTATTGTTTTTGTCTTCCTCCTTTTTTTTTTTTACTCTAAAGGCAAAGAGGGAATAAACTTTCATCCCTCACCTGGAGCCGCAACCAGCCAGCCAGTCAGTCAGCTTGTCAGTCTGTCAATCTGTTTGATAGTCATTCAGCCAGCCAATCAGTCATCGTGCGGCAATGTTAAAACATTAATTAAAAAGTCTCATCCACTGAGCCAGGCAGCGATCCAGACTGATCTCGGTGATCCGAGCTTTCTGTCTCAGTCCCCCCCACCATCCTCCGCCCCTCGTTTTCCTCCCTCCTCACACCCTCTCTGCCGCCGTTTCTTGTTCTTCTCTTTCCAGGAGGAATGAAAGGCCGGGGCTGATAAGAAACATTATTAACTTCTTTCTGAGAATAGAGAGCTGGGGAATAGAAGTGGGATGGAGGGGGGAAATAAGGAGAGAAGACAAAGAGAGAGGCAGAGGTGTTAAACATAAGAAAGAGAGTGAGGTGGTGAAATGGACGGGAGACATTAAAATGTGTCCGAGAGAACAGATGGAAAGAGGTATGGAGGTTGTCTGTGTCTCTCGTAGCCCCCTCTAGCAGGATTGGCTGCTATACAGATGTATGGTTATTATCATCGTTTATGAGACAGCTCTGGCTGTGCTCTGAGGCCTGTGGTTGGGATTTGAAATAGATAAGGGCAGAGAGAATAGATAGATGAAAGCATATGTGACAAATTTTACTGTGAAATGTTGGACAGACTGTGTTCGAATTTGTACTGTGAGAATTTGTGTCATTTTTATTTCACCTGAGCTTTTTCTAATTTCAAAATTAAACATGAACAAAAAGGAAAAACTGAGGAGTTGGTCATATTTCTTATGTAAACTAATTTAGCGGCTAATGTCATTTCACCAACAAAATGTAAAACAGTGTAATGCCATATTAGCATGCTAACATTCTCACAATTACATTACTAACATGCTGAATCTGCAAAACGTTTACAATGTTCACCATCTTTAAGCATCAGCTACAAACCGCAAGCAGAGCAATGGGCCTCATTGTGAGAAATTGTCCCCTCTACCAAAGATCTGTAAGGTCAATAGCTGTTGAGATACGTAAGTTAAACAAATGTAAAACTCATGGTGACACTAAACGAAAAGTCAGGCGATCAATTAAGTCATTCGTACCATTTATCATCATTTATTCATTGTTGAGATATTCCAGTCAGGACCAAAGTGGTGAGCCAAATGAATGGCTCACTAACAGACCGACTTTACCACCTTAGAGTTATGGAGCTAGTGTGGCTAACAACTTGTATTAGACTCGAAGGACAACCTATATTGCTCCAGATGTTAAAAAAATAGCTAAAATTAATCATTTATTTATGTCTCGTTATTGTTTTTTTTTACAGATATGGGAAGATTGTATCAACAAAGGCCATCCTGGACAAGAACACCAATCAATGTAAAGGTGAGTGAGCATCCAGTGACTTAACCCAGTGTGGTTATCTGTCCCCCTCCAAAGTCTTCTACACCTCACAAACTCAGATTTTCATATGAGATCTGCGTCAGGAAAACATCAATTGAGAAATGATTGAACTTGGCAGCTTAAAGGCAGAACAATCACTGCACGACAATCAGAGGGAGTTGTTCTGTTTTTAAAAGTCCCTTCCTCTTTTACTGCTTTGAATTTCCAATTAATCATTGCCCAAAGGTTTTTACAATGGGCTCAAATGTCTTTCAACAAACAGGGTGGTGTCAAATCCAAACAGATTACTTTAACGTGCGTGAGCTGCCCACTTGTCCAGTCGTGGGTTCTGTATGGATGTAGGTTCATACACTATAGTATTGACTTCCATAATGATCAGGCCTTCCTTTAATCTGTCTAAATGATGCACTGCCAAAGCACCCTTGTTTTTTTCCTCCTCTATCATAATGATTTCACCCTAATAATACTCAGAGTTAAACAGCTTTTGAAAGCAAGATGTTTGCATTGTTGTCATTGGCCAAACCAAAAAGTGGAGCGCATGGAACAATAGCGGCAATGTGTTTGAAATCGTCTCTGTGGTGAGCGAGGCACACTCAAGTGGCTTGTGATGAGGGTCTGCTTGATTGTTGGAGTGGTCTCAACAAAGCTCTAATCAATATGATTGTAGTCGTCTGCCTGTGAAGAGGCTCTGCAAGAACATGTGTTCGCCATGATTGCATTTCATCTGCCAGGGCTGCTCTCAAAGGTGCACTGACACAGTTTAGGACAACAGCACACACGCCCTGTAATCAGCATATCAACTCCAATAGAGAGAGTTAGGGGAAAGCCAGTCTGATTGATACCGATGGCAAACATGTAAATGTAGACTCTAAGACTTAATGTGCTCTGATTGCAGTCCTACATGACTTAGCATTATAATGAGGAAACTAAACTTTAGTGAATCTCCACTGAAGACTTATTATCTTGGATCTTTCTAATTTCTTAAATATTTTCATATACATAAATAGATTTTATCACTTAATATGCCCAATATTCTTTGGTTATTGTGTTTGCATATTGCTTTCATTTTTTTAATACTTTATATTGTTTATTGCTTATCTGTTCATCATTGGCTTTACATTTCTGAAGTATTCTTTCTAATATGATTACTTGATATGGATATTTGTATTGTAATCAGGGCATATTTGAAACAGACAGCTTGCACTTCATTGCGTTCCCTAAATAAAAGTTTGAATGAATCAATGAAACTAGCTAGTTATATATCCTATAAACTTCAGAAAATTACCATTTATCATAAATGTATATCTATATTTGCTTGTGGCATAGATCTCAGTGAGCCACACTCTTGGACTGGCATGTTCTTTCATTACAGTGAACATACAATCTTTAGTTTATTTTAAATCAGTCGCAAATTCACTATCTTGCTACTAAACAACACAATTGTATTATTCCACAGCTGAAAATAGTCCCTAGCAAAGTTATCTATTTTATTTTCTTTCATCACAGCCAATTTGCTAAAAACACTGTCCAGCAGTTTGAGCTTACTACTTTACCTTTCAAGAAACAAATATTTGTGACTCTTTTAAATATGAATGTCAACAGTGGGGAATATTAGGCTCAGGGCTAAAAGCTGGAGACATTGAAAGGACATTGGTAAGTACAGAGTGACAGACTAAAATATAAAATGGCACTCATCGTAATCCTAACATATACTTTCTGCTTTGGCCTTCATCTGTAAAATGTCTACAAAGGTCTGTGTGCATTCAGCCGGGAATTAAAGACAGTGACAAGTATGTTTATGCAGAAACTATTGAAGTATAAACAGAATAGCCTGTCTCCTGGATTTCTCCCACATAAGAAGTTCAATGATTGAAAGTCAATGGCAATTTTAATAATGCACTGAAAACAGACATGACTAAGGCCCTGCTTTCTTTAATGAGATGCAGGTCATCAGATGCTCTGCAGTGTCATTTGCCTCAGACTCAAGCAGCGAGTTGACAGCCTGGTTTAATCACTTTCACTCACATTTTGTGCTCTAACGTGGGCGGACTAACAATCAATACAGACCTGGAGTTTGAATTTGTTGCTTGAGGAGTTACCTGAGCAGCCCCGAGAATGAGCCGTTGTATGTGTGCGCATAAATCATATGCTCGAGAAAAAAGAAAGCTAAAGAATTGCAAGGGCAAAAGATAAATGAGTCAGAAATGTTGCTACGTCCTGAAAAGGAGTAAGAAGAGTGCTTTAAAGTGCCTTAAAGTGTGTGTGTGTGTGTGTGTGGGGGGGGGGGGGGGGACATTTGCTCCAACTAGAGGAGTGTATTCATTTAAATAATTTTTGCTCAACATTGTTATTCACCAGAATAATTGAAATGTCATTTTGCAGAGGAAGCACAACGTTTACTTGCAGTGACAGATGAAAAACATTTAAAACAATCTGCTCCTTATGAAAAAAGATCTGTTTTCTGTACAATCAGTGAACTTAGCTGTTGTGTTTGCCTACTTGATATCTGTGCGTATAGGAATACACAAGATCCTGGCACTAAATTCCAGACGAGGCTTTTATGAATACTAAACCACAGTGAGACTGTTTTAAAATGCAAACCCATACACACCAAGCTATAAATTCATGCTTATTGTTTAATGCACAAAATACCCAGAATGCTGCAGCTGCAGCTGCATAGGCAGTTTTTACAGCCTGTGGCCCCACGATCAGATTCACTGCCTGCAATGTAGATTTCATACATCTCTTAGCCACAACATTAACACTGGTAACTGGTTTTCATGTTGCTGATCGGTGTGCATCTCTCAGCCAGTAGTTAACCCACAATGAAGGAGTTTCACTATCAGTCGGCCATTAGAATGCCTTACAACCGGATAAGTGTTGGTTTGATTGCAGAGACATTCAGTGGGGACAAGATAAGTGCTTAGCGTGACTAAGAGAGCACAAATTGGCACAGAGAGTTCTTTTGGAAAGGGGGAGGGATGGATGGGAGGAGGCACAGGGAGGCTGGAGGGGAGGAGTGTAAAAATAACCTGGGGCTGACAGAAAAGGAAGGGGACCCTTTGAAACTGATGAATTATCAGACAGAGAAGAATGAGGGTTGGAGAATGTGATGGATCATAAGCTGCTTTCAGAAATGCCCTGAAGTGTGGACGTTTCCCTGAAAGTTTCCAGAGGGGCCGTATGTGACAACGCACATTTCCGAGTCAGTTGCTCTGAACATTTTCTGGAAGTTTTCCTGCTTGCCCCCTGGTCAAATGTCTGGGAAATGTACGAGTGAGCCCATGTGAGAATACAGCAGAAAAAATGTCCTGAAAATCCACAGGGGGCAAGTGAGCATGTTGCTTTAACACAGGCGCAAAACTGCAGAATACAAAACAAACAAACACAAACACAAAAACAAAAAACAAAAGAAATATATATATATATATCTCAGGATGAAAGAGAGGAGATTCAAGAGCTTTAGGTGATGAGGGCCAATGTAGATGTTGATGTGCTGTAAACCAAAACATGAGATTTCCGCGGTGTACATCAAAGGTTATGTCCTGCCTTCAGGTGCCATCTCTATAGCCTTACTGTTCCTTTTCGTGGTGAACAAGTCTGATCCGGGCAGTCTACTGCTGTGTTTCTCAAGGCAAATTCCGAACATCACGTCTGAAAACGGCTTTAGAGAGACGGGTGAATACATCAAGTCTAGACAGGGATATTGTTAGATCGTTTCGCAGACTGCTGTTGTCATGTGACGACCTTGTGATTCCTGTGATTTACTGTACCTAAATTATTTTGTTGTGTTCAGAAATGAGGTCTCCTCAAGCCTTATTCAAGGCTTCTTGCTACTTTGGCCCTGAAAAGTTAATGTCTCCCTCTGGAATAGTATGTTAAAGGGCCCATATTTTAAACCTTTCTGGGACTTCATTTGAGGTATTGGTCCCCTAAGATGTTATATCAGTGGTTTAAAGTCGAACAAACTGCTGCAATGTGTATTTCCATGTCCTCTCTCCTGTCTCTCTCTGGAGCTGCAGACAGAACAGGCTGTTTTCGCCTGCCTCATTTATTATTTATGAGCCCCTCCTCTGATTGGCTGACTGCACTTTGAGTGACACGCGCTGGGGTGGTGGGTTTGGAGGCTGGACTGGTACCGGCTGGGTGGGGCTGAGAGAAGAGTGTGATTCCATGATGACATCATACGGAGAGGAAGTACGAAACGCAACGTTTCAATAACATATTTCTTCGAATGGACTGAGTGAAAAAGTCCGCGGACTGACTGTTTTCATACTTTGAGGTTTCCCTACTGACCCCCTTCAAGTAATTACGGATAGTAAAAGCCCAGAAAATGTATTTTACACAATATGGGACCTTTAATATTTAATTGTATGATACATAGCTATATTGAAAACAGTATATTGAAAACTACTGTTTAATTAATTGTCATTGAAGTGAACAAAGAAAGCAAAACTTTGACTTAGTTCTTTGAAATAATAAAAAAAAAGATTCCCTTTATGAAGTCTTCAGCCGTGAAGCAGGTAGTGGCTCAGTGTTAAATACACTGACAGTTTTCTATTTAGCAGCGTGGGAGCTCTGGGGGAGGGAGAGGGCACAGAGAACAGGATGGAGGAAGGAAGGGAGAGGAAACCACTTAAGATTGTAAAGGATTTCCATTTCCCAAAGACAGGCGCCCTCCCTCTCACTGTCTCCATGTCTCCCGCCCGCTCCCGGTCTCCCTCCCTCCCTCACTCTCCTGTTGCTCATCTCATCTTCTTTACTCTTTCTCTCTCTCTCTCTCTCTCTCTGCCTGCCAGTCTCTCACTCTCCCCCCGACTCACTGCCCCTCCTTCCATTCCTCCTTTGGCTCCGTCTCTCTGTTTCCTCTGTACTCGGTTTGCCTATTCTAATGGCCCAAGGCCAGGAACTCTGGGAGCTCAGGAGATTAGATGGATGCTTGGTGTGTGTGTGTGTGTGTGTGTGTGTGTGTGTGTGTGTGTGTGTGTGTGTGTGTGTGTGTGTGTGTGTCTGTTAGGGAAAAATGTTTTTCTCTCTTTTTCTCTTTTCATTCACGAGTGTAATATTTGCCCGGCTCGACTGAGCAAGATGAATTGTCATGTCTGTGTCATCATTAGGCCACAGTGGGGAGAGACAGGGCACACATGAGGAGGATTATATAATTCAGAGATCTTATTTTCACTCTTCCGTTCTCTTGAAATATCCTTATCATCGTGCTGAGGAGAGCTATCATTTACATCCGCAGGAGATACGATTTCTTTCTGAATTAAATGAGTGTCGGTTTTATATGAAAACATACAAATTACATATTAGGCAGAAGTAGTACTTTGTCAAACTGTCCATCACCTTGGCCGGCAGGCATCTGCTCACAGCCTCAGCAACCTGAAGTGTCCTTGAGCAAAACAATGAATCCCTACCAGCTTCTGTCGTGTGTTCTGTTGCCGATACTTGACCTTCGCCCTCCCTGAAGAAAAGGGCAATTACATCTCCAGAATACACAGATCTCCCCTTGAGCGATGAATGGAGTCAAAGCAAATGGCAAACTCTCTTCAAGGCTAATGTTTTATCACACCAAACTAGTCATGGAGATGAACACAGGGACAAACAAATTCAGCTATAGAAGAGTGAATAATATCTGGCAGTAGGTGTCACGTGTCTTTTATCAAGCCTGCTCTCAAACATCTTTGAATGTGAGGACTCACTGAAATGTGCAGAGCAAAGCTGGATAACGTGCCAACGTCTGCAACAGCTCAATATCTGATTTAGAGAGCATGTCCAAGGCTCCTGAGACATGGACTCTGGTTCAGTAATACTAAGGACACATTTGATATGAGCCTTCGTAGTTCATCTGTAAATCACTGTTAACAGAGCAGCTCGAAGAAGTGGCTTCTACTTACACTGCAAACTAAGGCTTAAGCCATGCTACTATGTTTTCATTTGAAAATGGCATCTTCTAACTAAAACAGTCTGTCCACAGGGCTCCTTATCAGTCCTAATCCCTGTCCATACTAACACTCGCCCTCGTACACTAGCCATGCGCATGCCAGTTTACACAGGAATTGCTTGAATAAAAGCTTGTCTCCTGCCCATGTAAGCAGTTGTTTCATTGTAGAATGTAGAATTTAACGGCACAACAGCTGTTAACAAAGACAACAGGGTCAGCGACGCTCGCAATTGATTATTTTTGTGGCCGACGCTAATGCCGGTTGTTTTCTTCTGGAGGAGGGTCATGTGATAGGAGCCTGACGCCTCAGCGAAGGCTACGTCAAGACCCATTCAGCAGTTTCTACCCGTCCAGGCTAACAGCCCCAAAGTGAACAAACTAAAACAGGGCCAGGCATTCCCTAACTTCTCAGTTGTAGTGGCTGTAAAATTCCAAAGTAGTGTGACTATCCGGAGCACAGTTGATGCATCCAAGTGTGGATGTAGCCTAAAGTCTGAAGCCTCTAGCCTTTTATAAAAACAAATACAATTTGCCATTCATAGCTTAGTGCCTTGGATAAGATAATTTCTTATTAGTGCACAAGTTATTACATTTGGTGTTTTGCTGGCTTTTGTGAATAAACTGCAACAGTGTAAAGAAAAAAAAGATTCATTTGGATAAATTCATGTTGTGGACACCAGATATTCTGCTCATATGTAGGTCATACATACACGTTCCAGGGTATCTCTAAAAACAGCAGCAGTAGTTCTGACTATGAAATGTATTTGCTACCTGTTATTTTATTTCTGTGAAAAAAAAAACAACTTTTGTTTTCTAGATGGATCAAATTAATTGAAAATCGGCTGTTAAGTGAGGCCACAGGTTACTAATTCTGATTTCTATGCAGACCTGTGGTATCATGAGACCTCCTGCTGCCCCCACAACACAGAAATATAATAATCCATAATGAATGTTATGCTTAATTTAATAAATCAAAGAAGCTACTTAATAAATGAAGCACTCTAAATGAGTCAGTTTAGTGTCACTGCTGCTGTCTGGGAGCGTTATGCTATATTGTACATGTTCTTTGTTTTGTGTCGAGGCTGATTGATCTCAATAATGGGCTGAAACTGATCTGGAATATGTTGAGCTCTGATAAAGCTTTGAGACATTAATATCTTATATCACTGGTACACAGACAACTCATTATTTTTCTGCAGTCACATTCAAAACACATTTTTTTTAAATGCAGTCCTTGCATTTATTTTTTATTTAATACATAAATGCAGTCATTCTCTGCTTCAACAACCATGTGCACCACTGATCAATGTTGAAGCTGCTGCCATCAAACAAAAGGCGCCTGTTTTGGACTGAATTATCCATCGTGAGCCATGCATTTTCCCACTAATTACATGGGCAGCCTATGGTTAAACAAACACCCATTAGCTGAAGTGTGGAATGTGAGGGATGTGGAACTTTTTAAGATTTTTCTCGAAGTAAATGAGCATCTCGCCAGACGACTGATGAATACTACATGTGCATACTCAATTAGTTCAAGTGTTTTGGTGTGGCGCTAATTAGGTAAATATAGATTAAGTACAAAAACAGAGAGTGCTTGTGTATGTGGCGTGCAAGTGTGGACGCATACTTGCATATATTTGTGAATTTTATTTTGCTCATATGTGTAAGGCTGTTTGTCACAGTCTAAAAGTGTGCACATCATATGTGTACGGGCCATAGTAAGAATTTGCATGTGTGTTTGTGTTACCCTATTTTGGCTAAATTATGGGTTGCTCATTAGCAACAGGATAAATATTTGTGTGTGCTGCACAGATCTCGCTGTGAAAGCAGCTTGCAGCCTTTGAACAACCATAAAGTAAATAGTAAAAAACCAACTGCTTATCAGCAAAACTGAGCAAGGCTCTGAATTCTGGAAAAGACGAGAGAGACAAGAACAGATGTTAGGAATGAAGAGAGAGGAAGTGTTTTCCCTCATTCTGTACATGTTTACATTTAGGATTTTGATGAGAGGCTTTTGAAATGCGAATCATTTAATTGTGTTAACATGCAGCCCACTCAAAACTACAGCTGGAATTCCAGTGTGGAATGTATGTGTGTCAGTATCTCTCCTGTTATTTGCCTCACACACACAAACACACAAACTGTCATTCACACAGGCTGTGTCTTCTTCCTTCCTTGTGTCTTTTTGACATCTCCAGCTCCACCCATGTGACCCAGTAGAAAAAAAGTTGTATATCTGAAAGCAGACGATGATACAGTAAATGTGTGTGCTCAGACCTTGTGTCCTTCAGTGTTTCCTACAGGGCTCAAACTAGATCCCCATATACCATTCAACAGATACACTGTCCACACATACACACACACACTCTCTAATTGCTGCATAAAATGTAGAGAATTGTACAAGATGTCACTGGTGCAGAGGCATCCAGTATTGACCACCACTATAGGAGCACGTTGACTTAGAGTAGCAGAGAGATAAAATTAGCTCACATGGAACACAGTGGGGTATTAAATGTCAGAAAAGAGGAAGATTTCACGTGTAAAAACTAAGGATTGTTCATTAATGAGTCCCTATACACACGGTATATATAATATGTGTGCAACTACAGACAATGTTAGGGAGCAGTTACCATTATGGACGTACACCCAAAGACATTATAAGAGTAATAATTTTAGCACAAAGAGCTGTAATGAACTGTGCATAAACCTGTGCAGACATTAAAAGATCTTTTGGATCATAAACAAGATATCAAGAGTTACTGTTATGACACCAATTCTGTTGATGCTCTGCGCTAAAACCCATTTAATGGAGGGAACTCGTGGCCTTCATTAAATACATGACCTGACTTGATTTTGACACATTTATTGGATTAATGCGGCACTGAAATACAGCAAAGGCTTGACAGAAATGAACACTGACTGTGTTTCTCAGTAATATCAAGACCAACTTGAACTAATATCCCCTCTATTTTTGATCCTTTTTATCCGTTTACCCCACCCTTCCTTACTTCTGCGTTAACACTATCCTCTGTGTTTACAGGCTACGGCTTTGTGGACTTTGACAGCCCTGCAGCAGCCCAGAAGGCTGTGGCCTCGCTCAAAGCCAGTGGAGTCCAGGCACAGATGGCGAAGGTAAGCTTCAACCCGCCCTTCACTCGGCTCTGCTTTACTTGTTTTTACGGAGGTGTTTGAATTTCCTGTGGTACTGAATACTCCAGGTAGATTCAGTCATTGCCTGCAACCTGATGGTGATGATGATAAAGGTGGTTATGATGGTGGATGTTATTTGTGGTCGTAATAATAATAGTGACAATGGTGTGATGTCGGTAATAACTGGATTATCAGTTTTTCTGTTACATTGACTGATGTGAGACTGATAGCTGCAGCTTTGATTAAGCCGATGGGGAGATTATTGATTCAGCCCATATAGAGTTATTGATTAATGTCTATGGTCATGATGAGATTATTGATCAAATCCTTGAAAAGATTGGAGTAGGGATAGAACAGATGAGCTGATCTCCTTCCTTTACTCTTATGCCTTTTTTTCTGGTGTTTATTTCCGTAGTGTTTCATCATTAAGGCCCCAAATGTTAGGCCCGAGTAAATAATGCTTTTTTTGGAGGGGCTAGACATGCTTTGAACTCATGACACATTGCACATGCATGAAAATGTATGTATTTTAGGGCTCTCAAAATGGCAAAATGTGTGGCAAAATGGCTCTACGGCCCAGCTTTTGGTAGGCTCATGTAAAAGGCCAAAACCTACAAAAAAGTCTGTTGGAGCCAAACTCTAAACTTAACAGGAAATCTGCCATTTTTAATTTAAAGGTTCAGTGTGTAGAATTTAGTGACATCTAGTGGTGAAGTTGCATGTTGAAGCTGAATTTAATTATGTTTTACATGTATTTATTAACATGAATGACATCAGTCTACAGTAGCAACAAATTGCCCATACACCTGCTGCATTATACAGGTTACTCAGCAGTGTGTGTGTGTGTGTGTGTGTGTGTGTGTGTGTGTGTGTGTGTGTGTGTGTGTGTGTGTGTGTGTGTGTGTGTGTGTGTAGCTAGCAGTTGTGGTCAACTATGCTGTACCAAAACACGTGGGCTCAACCAGCACAATGACATTATAGTTCTATGTGTGTGTGTGTGTGAGGGAGACACTGAATAGCCTGCCTTGCTCTCAGATTTATTAGGGCTGTATCACTGCATGCTTCTAGTTATAAATGAGAGGAGTGCAATTAAAATGGGCCAGTCTTCAGGCAGAAGGAGCATCCCATTGAATTAAATAGCAGCAAGCCTCTGAGCAACCTTTGCCTTGCTCTTCCATTAAACCTCTTTTCATTAGACTTCCATCTCTTATTTTGTTTCTAACGGCTTGGAGGGGTGCGTTTGGAAGAGCAGTGTTGATGTGTTTAGCTGTTATTAAAGAGAGAAGAACCCTCGACTCCTTGGAGATTGAGTTTTCCGGAGGGATGGAAGGGAAGCCAAGAAGTCAATTCCAAATGAAATTACACAGACTTCTTACTGTTTCATGAACTAATTATGCACAGAGCTGCTGATGTCTTGTCTAACTTTCCCGAATCAGGGTGCAACAAGGAAGTCAGTTTCACTGATGTCGAATTTCTATCTCGAGCCTGTAACGTTTTGTAAGACGAGCGACTTAATTAGGGTTTGACAAAGTCTTGGTTTTTCAGACATTCACTACCAATTACACTGATTGAGACAAATTTGTCAAAGTGGAAACTCATGCCATGCTAGCTCTCACATATTTGTCAGAGTACACTGAGGTTTTTCAGGTTAGGTGGGTCACAAACCTTTGTTCTTAGTTCTTATCTGCTCGAGTTAAAAGCTTTACCACCAAAAAGAGAATGGCTGTAGAGACGGGAGAAAGAGGAGAATAGCTTTTGTGAAAGAGTGATGAGACGTTTAGGAAAGGAATATAATTGTTTTTTGGGGCGGAGTAGAGGTATAGTTTGTGTACAGCTACACTGATCTGACCTTGAACCTCGCTTCGTAGCCTGACATGGACTAAAACGTTGAATCAAACACTGTGAATGTCTTCATAGAATCTAAGCATCCAATGCGCTCAACTTTAAATATCAAAAAACAAGGTACATAAACTGGAGAACTATTAATACATACAATAAAACCTGACTTGGTAATGACATGCTTAATACTAACCATCCATCTAATATGTATACCACCTATTCTTTGATCCTTTGAGCCAGTCCCAGCTGGTGCACACTAGACAGGTCGCCAGTCCATCACAGGACCGACATACTGAGACAGACAACCATTCACACATTATATTCACTAGTGAGTAATGTTTCATGATGCTGGTTAAAGATAATGCTTCCAATACAATATTCTTTATTAGCATATACTGTATAAGATTAGAATATAAACAGAACAGCTTAATTTCAATCCCCTCTAACGTTACACCCCAGCCCGTTCACTCCGCTCTGCTTCGGCCAATCGGCTTGTTGCTCCCTCACTGCGAGGTAACCACTCATCAAAATCACGACTGTTTGCTGTCCTGGCTCCTAAATGGTGGAACGAGCTCCCCAACGACATCAGGACATCAGAAAGTTTACACATCTTCCGCCGCAAACTAAAAAGACACCTCTTCCGACTATACCTTGAATAACATTTTTAAAACTAACAATTTAGTAGCACGTAAAATGGCACTTACTTATAGCACTTTGTAGTTTTGCTTTTTTGAAGAAATTGTACTTTCTCTATTCTTGTTGTTCTGGGTTTGTACCCTCATGGTTGAATGCACTTATTGTAAGTCGCTTTGGATAAAAGCGTCAGCTAAATGAAATGTAATGTAATGTAATGTAATGTTACCTTAGGTTGCCAGGAAGCACACAAACATATTAAAAGGTTTCCACAATAGAAAAAAACAGCTACTACTGCAATAAACTGTGTTATATAGCAAACTAAAGGTTTTGTTGTGAGAATGGTTTAAGCTTGTAGTAAAATACACAATTAGACACTAATAAACTGAAAGTTGTCTCTTAATGTCTACCAAGGAGGTTAAGTTTTCACCTCTGTCGTTTGTTTGCAGGTTTGGGCAAAAATAGCAGAACTGATTTTTACGAAACATGGTAGAATGGTGGGAAATGAGTACATTTTTGCATGGATCTGGAAAAAGGGATAGATCCAGATTTCTTTTGCACTTTCTTTAACATTGCAAGGTGGGACTTTTTTTTACATTTCCATGTATTTCCCAGGGAATAATTCTTTGATCTTGATGAAAATTTTGAGGGGCCTGATAACTATAAGTCTGTACAATTGCAGCTTGCAGAATTCAAGGGAGCTACTGCGTCTTAGCGGAGCTATGAACTCTAGTGAGTGCCATTTTAGTTTAACTTTTCTTCTTTTGCACTTTTTTTTGAGATGCTACATCCTTAACCTTACTGCCAAAAGAACAAATACATCTGTGCAGGCAGACCACCAGAGACAGGTTTATCACTAGTTTCAGATAAGCTCTCACTTTTTCAGTCTTAACATTTTACCTCCATCAGATGGAAACAATGGACATAGCACCTCTGACATTTCCTCTATATTTCTACTTCACACACACAAAAGTAAAAACCATCTTCACAAAGCAGAGTTCAACCCTGGGGTTGTTCCTGCTCTCGTAGAAATGGTAATATAATCTAACCTTGAGTATGTTTAAGGGGACGTGACAGATTCGATTAGAGTGAGAATTGGGTGAGAAAAACATTTCTGCTGGGTCAGTGAAAAAGAGGTGGAACTATGTAAACACAGTGAATAGAGTTTGAAGTCAGTAAAAACACAAGTTATATACATGACCACACTGGGATGTGGGTGCTGCCTTAGAGGCTAGACGCAGGGCAAAACGTTCGGAGCAGCTGTATCTCTCTTTAGTGTAGGTCTGATAATTCGACCTAAACATTTGCCATGATCAGAGTAACTCCCTGAATCCATTGTCTTCTGCTTATCCAGGCTTAGGTCGCCAAGTAGGGTATCCCAGACATCCTTCTCACTAGTCATGCTTTCTAGCTCTTCCTGGGAGATCCTGAGGCATTTCCAGGCCAGGTGGGATATGTAGTCCCTCCAGCGAGTTCAGGGTCTCATCCTGGGTCTACTCCCGGTTGGTCGTGCCTGGTAAACCTCCAATGTCGGAACTACTCACCCTATTGCTAAGGCTGAGCCCAGAAAGCCCACAGAGAAAACTAATTTCGGCTTTTTCTATTCGTGACCTTGTCGTTTTGGTCACTAACTAGAGCATGTGACCAAAGTTGAGGGTTGAAACATAGATCGAAAGCTTTGCCTTGCTGCTCAGCTCCTTCTCCACCAAAACGGTCTGGTACAACACCTCATCCACTCGGGGTAGCAAGTGGAGTAACTTACTTATGAATTAATTGGAGCACATCTGCAGAAAGATAAGACTGCTGTTGGTATGTTTACACTAACACTCACTGTGAGAAACCTTTATTTATATAACCCTGCAGCTTCCACCGACATCTACTTTGTGATAGTTGCATGTTTTGATTTGTGAAAACAGATGAGACTAGAAGAAAATACAGCAAGCCAGGATGTGAAGAGAGGAGAAGCTGTGAAGAGGGAAGAAGCTGTGTGTCTTCGACTCACTTCCTCAATCTTCTTGGTAATTAGTGTTGACCTGAAAGATGATTACTGCTGCAGCTGTACTGCCTGTTTCTCGCCTGTGCTCTCAATTCCCTGCATCATGCTCACCGTCTCTCTTTGTATCTATCTGGATCCACATTCGTCACACTTTAAGTCTTCGTTATTCTTAAACTCCCTGAATCTGAGCATGACTTTTGTGATTTGCTTTACGCTAGTTTGATGAGGGTATGATCCGTGTGTGTTATTTTTTTTTGGTAGATATTTTTTGGGGTAGTCCGCCGTTATTGACAGGATAGTAAGTGTGAGATGGCGATAGAGAGTAGTGGAAGACAGGCAAAGCAAAGGGCCGGGCTAATGGCTGCTCCTCCTTTTTTTTTTTTAATTCTTTTTTTATTCTTTTTTTTCCTTGTGTTGACATAAACTTTTACATCCTGCACTTGCCAAAATGCAGAATGTGTGTGTGTGTGTGTGTGTGTGTGTGTGTGTGTGTGTGTGTGTGTGTGTGTGTGTGTGTGTGTGTGTGTGTGTGTGTGTGTGTGTGTGTGTGTGTGTGTGTGTGTGTGTGTGTTTGTGTAAAATCTAGTCATTACAAAAGACTGATCTTCCTAAGGAAAAGCATTCTGCAATAGAAAAATAATGCATATTAAAATTCCTATTTGGCACCTTTTTACAATGCAAACACAAAACACAGACTTTATTATGCATACTGTATAAGCACTTTGTGTGTGTGTGTGTGTGTGTGTGTGTGTGCGTGTGTGTGAATAATAACAGTTACTGGAGACCAAGGTCACTATGCTAATTAGAGAGATGGTACCACTGGCAGTGACACTTCACACCTCCCTCCCTTTTTCTCTCCCTTTCTTCTTCTCCCCTCTACTTTGTCCTTGGAACCTTCTGCCTTTCACTCCCATTCTCTGTGTCTCTTCTCTTTTTTTTGCTCCACTCTCTTTTTTTCTTCTCCTCTCTTCATATGACCCCCTGCAACCTTCCCTCCTCATCCTCTCTTCTGTACCTTTTTTTCTCCTCACCCCCTCCCAACCTGTTTGAGTGTGTAGGTGGATATGTGTGTGTGTGTGTGTGTGTGTGTGTGTTTGCCTCCTCCAGAGTCATTAGTTACAGGGTTGAGTGAGGACAGCGAATGAAGGATAGAGAGAGAGTGGAGGGAAGTGTGTGTGGGTTGAGAGACGAAGGGTGTATTAGAAAAGTGAGAGAGAACACACACATATACACATTGAGTGAACTTCATTGCATGACAGTCATTTATCAGCCCTGAATAAACCCATAACGCCTTTGGTTTCTTTCTTTCTTTCTTTCTTTCTTTCTTTCTTTCTATATTCTTCATATTCCTCATCTTGCGTGTGTGTCTGATAAAAGCCAGATGCCTGATGTTCTCTTCACTGGGTTTACTGATGTATCCAGTGTGTGCTAGCTTCCTTCCCTGTGCGCATATGTGTGAGTGCTGCCTGTATATGCGTGTATATTCTGTGTGTGTGTGTGTGTGTGTGTCTGACAGCTGAGGTTAGTGATGGGAAGAGGAGGACAACAGAGCCGACTGAGACATAAAAAAAGATGAGACAAAAACACAGACAGGAAGATGCGAGCATTGCTCTCTTTCTCACCCTGCTTGTCTATCACTCTCATCGTTTTCTTTCCTGAAACTGTGTCACCCTCTTTTTTTTTCCCCACCTCTGTTTTAAATTTTCCTCATCTTTCATCCCGATTGATCAAATGTGTTTGTTTCCTTCTTTATTTTATTTTACTCTTCTCTGTTTCCACTTTTTCCTTTGCCTCATCTCACTCTTCTCAGTTTCTCTCATATGATACAATAGCTGTGTCCCAATTCGGAGGAAACAGTCTATGCAGCCGAACCAAAATGAGATGGCCTGGTCTTCGGAGACTTTCCGTCACCAAAGTGTCTCACCCTTAGCACTGTCGCCTAGCAACAGAGCTGCAGCTGGACAAGAGGACAAAGTTTAAAAGCCCCTTGTTTTTTTAACATGTGTACCGTTAGCTGTTTGGTTGAGTTGAAGCTTGGCCCTACATTTTGTCACTGAATCACAATGAATCCTGGGATAGGTTGACCTGAGAAGGATCCATCCGTTGGAGCCTTCGTTGCTTGGTGGTGAAAGGATGCATATGTTGGTCACATTTGAAGGAGCATTTGGGACAGCCTAGTTGTGCTTCTGTGATACAATCGGGCTACAAATGCAGCCTCCAGAGGATACGGCCCCTGAATTAAGACACAGCTCATACACCCATATGTCACAAACCAGTGTGTATGCACAATGTGGCATTTGGTAGCACTCAAGCAAACTTTATGACAGATTATCATCATTTAAAAATGGGAGGACCTACAGTCATAGTGCTGTTGTGATCTATCTTCTGGCTTTTAAATTTAAGAATGACCTATCTCATATCCCTTTTAAACCTACCAAAACATGTCCATTGTGTTGCATTAGGAAGGAGATGTATTGTGTAGCTCTACTGTATATCTGCCACGTTGTTGACTGCAAACTTGACTGCAGACAGTTGGAAATAATTAAAATCAAACTGGAAACAAAAGTTTCTCTTTTGGTGTCAAGAAATATAAACTATAATCACAATGTAGCTATGGTTGTAATTTTTTTTACATTTCAAAAGAGGATAAAATTGTTTTTTGGACAAGTGTGTGGAAACAACCAGCTGTTATGACATGTGCTATGACATGAGAGATGGCTAGTGTTAGCTATCTCTCTTTCATGGGTCCAGATGTGGTGATGTTAAACCTCTGCAGTCTGTATATGTAACCCTGTGATTAAAACCCCGACCAGAATTAATGTAGTCACAGAGTGCTCAAATGATAAACAAGACTCTCAGCCAATCTTGTGTCTGCAGTGCATGAAATCCTTCAGTTAATGTTCACATCGGAATCATATCTCAACAGTCCTTCAAAATTCCCCAAAAATAAATTCAGCGTGCTGTAGAGAGAAAATGCTTCGATGGTGGAAGAGGTCAGAGGAGAATGGCCAGACTCATTGGATCTGACAAGAAAGGCTACAGCAACTCAGATAACCACTCTTTACAACAGTGGTGAGGAGAGAATACACAACACAACACTTGGAGCCCTGAGACGGTTAGGGTGCAGGAGATACAGAGACCCAAACCGGACAGGTGAAGACTGATCTTTTGTGTCTGGATGTTGAGGCTGCAGATGGTAGAGACAGAATTACTCCTCGGCTGCATTAATCCTTGGTGTTGCAAATGGTGTGGGTGATGTTGTCTCTGCACTAGGGCTGCTCGATTATGGAAAAAATCATATTCACAATTATTTTGGACAATATTGAAATCACGATTATTCAAACGATTACTTTTGAGTTTGAAAACATGATGCATTTATTCAGTATTTCTCTCCAAAAAAACACTTTGTAACTGAGAACTTTGGATTTCCCTTCGGTTGTCCTGGAGTTTCAATTTCCCAGATTTTCCTCTCATTATTAAATGTCCCCATTTGCCCCCCCACTACAAGCACACAAGCAGACAGACAGAGAGAGAGGGGTGGGGGATGGCTATGAGGACCATAGATGTTTTGTCCAGTATGGTCTTCAGGCATGAACGCCGTTTGGAGACATCTTACTCTCAAACTGAATTCTGTGTCAATGAAGTGGAGGGTCAGGCTAACATATGGCTCCATTGTGCGGCTGGACCAAAGATCTGTTGTCGCTGCGAAGTCGTCCGCTTTAGACACTTCTTTTGCAACTTCTTCTCGACATTTTTGGTACATATTTGGCAGAACCACTCTGCTGAAATGGTGCCGAGATGGCAACGCATACCGTTTGTCACGATCAAAATTTGATTAATTGCACAGCCCTACTCTGCACACTTTGGGCCCCTTACAAATCAATCATTCAGTCTTAGTCTATCTGAGTGTCAATGCTGATGTGCATCCCTTTATGGCCACAATCTACCATCTTCTAATGGCTTCTTCCACTTCTGTTTGATAATGCACCATGTCACATAGCACAAGTCGTCCCTTACTGTTTTAAATGAACATGACAACAAGTTCAATGTGATGTGTTATGGTGTTACTTTGTGATGACAGGTTTTCTTTCTTTAGAAAGAGGTGGCTCCAGAAAGGCCCAACTATTTTCAACTGTTCTGACCAAGACAATCTGCTGTGAAGAGAACAAGCAGCGTGTCTTCTCTGCAACATTATTTTATAAGGCTCCACACATTTGTTAAAAAGACTTAACAAATCTATTTTAGACCAGACATTTGATTAATTATTATGTTCTTTTTTTCCCCAAGAGATCCATTCTTGTGTCTGGTTTAAGGCATAGTTGACATTGTAAAATACGGATAATGAATCACATTTGGTTTTAAAAGTGGAGGGCAGCAGAGTGACCAAGGACGTGACTGTGTGTGTGTGTGTGTGGATGTGTATTCAGCAGCTCCGAAAATGAAAGCAAAGCACATGAAAGCGGTGTGCACACGTTGTACCCTTCTGTGTGAACCTGTGTCTTTTTGTGAGGCCGGACCACCTCGGGTCCAACAAAAGCAGGAGGAGGACAATGAGGAGAAGGAGGAAAGAAAGGCAGAGAGAAGAGAGGAGTGGGAGGGAGCCATACTGAGTGAAACCCAATCGAATTAAATGTAATCTGGCCTCAATGTGCACAACCATCAGCTGCTCTCCAATCTTATTAACCCTGCATTACCAGCCCTGGGTTGGGTGCGTGTGTGTCTGCCTGTTTGTGTGTGTTTGTGTGTGCTTGCATGTGTGTGTGGGTGTGTATCTTTTTGTGTGGAGAGAGATGGAGGAGTTAAATGGATAAGCGAGAAAAGAAAAGCAAAGTGATGGACGGGATGGGAGGAAGAGAGTGTGAAAGGCAGAGGGATGGAGAAGAAAATGAAGATGAATATGGGGTGTGGGTGATTAATGTGCCTCTGTGGCTTAGCTGATGAGAAAATATTCCTCATCATAACCATAATCATGATAATTTCCTGTGACACTTAGCGGTGTCTTTATATTTGCTGCATTAGCTTGTGTATTTTACCATCAAAAGGGACTGCATGTGCACAACAATCAGTTATACAATGCTGCAAAGTGAATGCTACTTAGGTGATAAAAGCACCAGGGGAACAAAAAGAAGATTATTTTTCAAATCAGTTTTTGGCTGCCACAACAACAGAGCATGTTTCATATTGAAACACATACTGTACATTTCCCTTGTTATGCAGATGACACCCTGTACCTGTGAAGCCAGATTCATATTATCACTCAGTTTAATTTAAGGAATGTCATGTAGACCCTAAGGCCTAGATCAACCATACCTTTTGACTTTTAAATTCAGACAAAACCGAAGTCAGTGTACTAAAACCTCAGAGAAACATTTCCTTCGATGGCATCAGCTTAGCCCTCAGCTCTACTGTAAGATTTGATGTGAATTGAATGCAAAACAATTTGATTAATATCTGTTCCTGGCAAAACTGTTCTCCAGACCAACAAACAACAAAACTGTAGTTACCGGAAGGACATCGGGAAACACTGGCACATTACTCAAAAAGTCTTCCACCAACACTGCTTCCTTCAAGTGCTTCTTTCTCTACTTATTACAGTACTTGTATGCCAAGTACTGTAATAAGTAGAGAAAGAAGCACTGTGTACTGTGTCTGTGTACTTTGGCATAGATCCTAATGCTTGGAATCCATGCTACAACAAATGTAAGAAGAAGCACATAATGTGTTTTCACGATACATTGACAATTCAGCCGTACAACACAGGTTCACAAGCACAAGGTGGAAATTCCACCTATGTTTATAGCACAGTAGTTTTCCTCTATTTTTCCTCTGGTCTGCTATTTTCCAGGACATCAGCTTGATGTTTAAAAAAAAATACTCACTGTGTTTATCCAGTGAGGAGCAGCATATTAAAGCTTCAGTGATATGCAGCCAAGAGCCATCCATCCATCCAACGGGTCCTGACTCATAAATACTTGATGCAATGTGTTTATTAAAAATGATAATTTTAGCACTTGAGACAGAAGTCGTGCCTTCTCTGAGATTACGTTTTGGCAGAGCAGGCGGGCAAAAGGGCTTCACGGACAAATAAAGGCCAGTCACTCGGACAGACTTGAATGAGAACCCAGAGGAGATTGTGAATAACTTTGTGTTGATGATGTTTCAAGGGGCTTGTTTGGTCTGGACCTTCAGTCTTTTCAGTTTTAGACCGGACCAAAATAGCAGGTGTGAAAGATGCCTCAGACGACGATCTGGACCAACAAACCAAAGATTTAGAGTGAAAACACTTTTTGGGAAAGTTCGGACTTTCAAACCAATTGCCGTGAGTTGAGACAGTATTAAACAAAAGAAGGAGTAAATGAAGCAGATGCACCTTTCAGGATTGCTTGCAGTCCCTGCCTCTGATGATAATGTACGAAAGACGAGGATGTTCATTTGGCGCCTTCTAAACTAGACTCGACCACTGCACCTGAAGTGTGTGATGCTGGTAGTAATAACATAACGATCTTGCAGTGGCAACAAAATTAATGAAATGAACTGGTTTATTCATTTTCTCCATTCAAACAGAAAAACTTTCTCCAAATCAACTGCACTGCCGTCAGACGTGAAAACAGATTTAATTTCTTCAAGTCAATGGGTTTTGTTATTGTTTGAATCCTTAATTATGTGATCACATCAGGAGACACAGCAATTTCTTATATGAAAAGTTCCCTGGCTTCAAATTAAAGTCACAGTTTTTCCAGTTTATTTCAGAGTTTTTTTTAACCCATTATGAATTCTGCAGTTCCCTGAATCCTGGCTGACAGCAGAAAGAGAACAAAGTGAATACTGGTGGTGATTAAGTTTTGATGGCTGCAATCAAAAAGACAATGTCCCAAGATCTCCAAATCTTAATTTTAAATCAGAAGGAAGAGCTTCTAAAATATGCTTGTAGACTCTCTAGGGATTTTTGATGCCTCATGAAGACAAACAAAAACAACTGCCACAATAAGGAGGCCCCGTCACCAATGACAAGTTGACAAACTTTCGTTTACTTGAGTAAGGATCAGGATAAGATTCACTGAAGTGGTCCCAATCCACTAAAGAAACACTGCAGCAGGAAAACAGCACATGGCCCATGACACATTTGTTTTGCACATTTGAAGCACAAGTCTATGTGGGGTCAATGCAACACAGTGTGCTCTTGTTTGATTTGCCCCCCAGGCTGATGTTAATCCTGTACTTGCTAACAGCAATACAACTTAGTGTGCAAAATTAGATTTAAACTTAGGTTCTGCCCAAACACACATGCTGAAACTCTCCCAGCGTGAGTTAATAATAGATTCCAAAACAAATTCACTATCTAATTTGTAGTGAGTAAAAGTATTACATCTCCATAGCCTCACATTTCAACAATACAAAGCAATTGGCTACAACAGTAACATTTAAAATGCTGTTATTCTTAGAGGAAAATTAGATAATGAGTCTCCAGCTTATAGCAGGCCTGGTTTTGTATGAGTAAGGTACTTTTTAAAAAACTGGTAAATGCCTCATTTATTAATGAAACCCTTCAGACTCTGTATCACCCTTGTATTAGCCCCCGAGAGGCAGGAAAACAAAGAGGAGCGAGGGAAACATTGCCACGAACAGAGTAGGAATAGAGTAGGCAGCTGGAGAGGTGGGGGTGGTGCTTGGTTTGATGGAGCTGGTTGGAGAACAGCTCTATAAGGACAGAGATAACTGGAAAACACTGTAAAATGCCTCTCCTCACATTCTCTCCCTCTGTGGAATTAGCCTTTGAGTGGGCCGCCGGAGCGAGGGAGGGGGCGCGCATGAGAGATTGATGGAGGGAGGGAGTGGGAGTGGGAAGCCCAAACTGTAGCGAGGGAGGTTAGAGAAAGAGACGGATTGAATATGGAGTGGGCAGCCTGAACTCTGAGAGGGAGGAATGCAGAGTGATCAAGGAGAAGTAGGAAATACAGGAAGGAAATAAAAGGCGAGAGAGGGAAAAAAAAGAAAAGAGAGGCAGGGCTTGAGGAAGAAAGGGCTGGTGGTGCATTTAAAATCTCAGCGCATACACTCTGAGGAATACAAATGAATGAAGTCTATTAATGATGGTAGGGGAGGCTGACTGAAATGTCCTTATTTTATGGTTACACTATTAAGTCCTGTTGTGTGATTGGCTGCCCCGGCCCTGGCATCTCTCATTGTTATTGGTGGCCAGGCGTGTTTGTTGTTTGTCATTGGGCAGACAGCAGAGTCGGCTAGATTCACAATCCGATGGCATAATTCAGCCATCGATCAAACTTTGTGGACAGCAGTAGCCAAACTGCTCCTCCAGACAGACAGACAGACAGAGAGAGCTTTCAGAGTAGAATATCACAAATCAAATGCTGTAACCTTTTAGTGCGTCTGAGTCTGCACATGCCCATTGAAAACCAATGAGGCCTTTACTCTAGCTGTGTGTGTCTGCTCTACCTCTTCACTTGACTTTCTTACTTTTTTTTCTTTTCCTCTTTCATTTTCTGTCACTCGCACGTCCTCGTTTCACCTGTTCCTCTTCAAGTGTCTTCACTCAGTTCCTCGGAGTCACTCGTCTTTGTTGATCTAAACAGGAACGCGCTGAAAATCACGATGACGGTTGAACGTGACGCCGTCAAGTTCCTACTGGTCCGGCTAACGTTTACTCAGACAGAAGATCTGCAAGCATGTGTGCATCTCTGCAGAAAGGGTGGATGGAGATACAACAGTGCTCTATAATTCAGCTCTGTGTTTTGATCTCATCCAAGGTAGATATATATATAAACCACACAACCAAATTTAATAAGGTTGAAATATTTTATAAGTACACCACCAAAACTGTAGGCAGATGAATTGTTTAAAGTGCCAACTCCAATGAAACATATGCATAGTAAGGTCAGTGGATTCCTCTAATCTACCCACACGTTTTATCCTATATCTTTTTCCAAAATATCTTCTAATTCCAGAAATCTCTATTTTCTGGCTGTCATATCTCCAGAGCAGTTCATCTCATGGGCTTCACACTTCACATGTGTCTTGTAAAGAGCCCAGCGAAGTGTGCAGTGTCGTATTTGGTGTGATTTGGACTTGTGATACGTTCAATATGAATACAATTTAAATAAAGAAGGCTCTGTAGTAGCGGCGACTGGGACTCATAAACCTCAGTGACATTGTTGATCACAACAAACAAACAACATTGACGACAACAGCAACGACAAGTGACTCTCCGCTTCAGGGTCCTGGGTACTGATTGCTGCAGTCGGTCTTTACTCGTTGCAGTTACATTACTGCAGGTCACTTTTACAGAAGGAAAGCTGCAAGCAGCATTACCACAGGCCAAGGAAACAGCCCATTCCAACAGGCAGTGCATTCGTTATTTTCAATGCAAGTACAGCTCAAAGGACACTCAATCAATTGCAAACAGTGTATGGTGAGCCGTAGCAATGTTTCATAGAAGATACCTCAAAACATATGCACTTACTGTGAAATTGATACCTGCAAAACTGACCCATTAAGTACATCCAGTGCATATTACTGTACCAGCTGCCCTGGGGAACAATGGCCATTTTTCTTTTGCTAATATTTTAAAGCACATCTCTGCTTTTAATATAAAATCTGAAGATTATAAACAAGTTTTACACCAACTGAATATTTGATTAATTCTTTCTGCATGAGGTGACATGTGACCCATTTCACAAACAATCATAAAAATGTCCACCTTATATTTTCTTACTGATTAATGTGTTCGCTAACCAATGGCTTCGAAGCCATAATAACCATATTAACCTTTGCCCTCTGCATATCTAATTAAGCTTCCATAGAGCAAAATAGGTTTATTTTAACTGTGTTACAATAATCTTTTATTTCATAATGCCTGAACAATGTGAGTGCCTTTATCTAGATTAGTAAACTTTTTTAGAGTCAATTGTTTTAGTTGCTTGTAGCAATAATCACTGTAAAAGTCATGTGAATGAAATCTTCATTTCTTGATACTTGTGAAATAAGACTGGTTTCTGCCATTTAAAAATTATGAATGCTTTTTACAGTATTTACTATGTTTCAAATAAGAGATTGTGGCAGTTCTGAACATTCGCTGACATCCACTTAATGGTCCTTTTTTGAAGAACATTCACATTCTGATGGGAGAGGGCAAATTGGATATTAACAGCCATGATCCAGCAAGTGGATAAAAATTCCTGGCTGCTCCCATGAATGTTAAATATAGAGGTGCTTGGGTCTACGCTGCTAGGAACGCTGTTTTAATAAATCATATGTAATTGCCGCTTCTGTCCTCTTCATATGTCTATGCGTGGGCCTGCTTGTGAATATATAAACTGTGCGTGTTGGAGATAAGGTCGTTATTAATTGGTCGACTGGTTAGTGGTGGGTTCTATATGAGAACAATTTGGGGTTATGGCACTGCTGGGAACCCAATAGAATACAGGCCAGTTTGTGGTGGGTGCTCCGATGATGAAGCTTTAACTAAGGCTGTGTCTCAGGAGGGACACTAAAGCTGCTCAGTTTGGGCTGGAAGGGTTTAAGAACCATGTTAGAGCCTAATGACTTTGTAAGAGGGGAGGATGTGGTTGGTGCAGGTAAAATGAAGAGATGAATGTGAGTGCACTGTCATGAGGTGTCCTTGGTGGAGGATATGATGGTAATTAGGCTGCTGTTTCCTCAATGGTGTTCCAGCAATGTGTGTGTGTGTGTGTGTGTGTGTGTGTGTGTGTGTGTGTGCGGGTGTGGGTGTGGGTGTGTGTGTGTGGGTGTGTGTACAGGTACTGTGTGTGTGGAGTCAGTGGTGCATCTGTGTGAGAGTGTGTGCATGTACTACAGATGAAACAGTCAGATGTTCAGGTCTGTGCATGTGTCTTTGCATGTGTGTGTGTTTGTGCGTGGATGTGTGTGTTTGTGCGTGGATGTGTGTGTTGAGGTGCTGTGAGTGTGTGGAGCCGCTGGTGCAGCTGTGTGAGAGCGTGTGCACGTACCGGAGATGAAACCGTCAGATATCCATGTGTCTATGCGTGCGTGCGTGTGTATGTTTGCCCTTTAGTATTTGCTGACTCAGGCCGGTTTTCCCTTTCAAAAAGTAAATAACATTGGTCCGTCAAGCTGTCATCTGGCCCCACTGTGCCCTCAACCCGACATCTAAAGCTGGTAAGAAAATCTCTGTTCCTTCATCTGGGCGCCATGAGCACGTCTTCGGAGAGTCTGGAAAACCCACCTCCTGATGCAGAACTCTTACAGCTTACATGCTTTTATTTCCTGCCAGCGTATTAAATGAATTCCCCTACATGTTGTGACATGTTGCTATGAATGTGTCGTCTGTGACGCAGAGACTGTTCTTCAGCCAGAGGCCTCGGGTTCCAACTCACTCACTTTGAGAAAAAGGACGACTCGCTGTGTGTGCGATGGCAGCGGCTGCATTTCTGCTGTTTTTCATAACAAAAATGTGACGACAGCCAATGGGAAAGCAACATTGCAACGAGAGAATCCTAATATTTAGTTTGGGAATAGATGCCGGTGGTTTCTGTATGGCCAAACCAAACCAAACCAAACCAAACCAAACCAAATCAAAACAAACCAGAATTTAAAAAGTTGGAAACATAGTTTAGGTAAATAAAGTCAGTCACAGTACTGTTTTTGTGTTTGGCTATTTTTCATAATGTGGAAGTACTGTGGTTGTATATTGTTGAGCAATTGTGTACAATGCATTGCAGCCTGGTGACGTCTGCACTCCTTGGCTTCTCTTTAAGTTTCTTTATATCTCTCTGTTCACTTTTATCCCTTTTTCTTAAAGCTGAGAAACTCTAACAACTTCTCTGAAAAGACTCCACTTTTGTATCATGTCATAATATTTATTTAACATATATATTAAGTCACCTTAAAATACTGCGATAACTACCATAGTTATCACATCATAGTTATCAAAATACACTGAGCAATATTATTATATTATTATTTATATTATTTATCAAACGTATCTAAATCAGTCACTTTACTCTCTCAACTTGTGTTGACTGATATTTTATTGTAGAACTTGATCTTACACTTCTTTTGCTTATACTTACATTTAACAGTTAATTACTTTTTACTATATTTCTATATTTTCTTTTGTATTTTCTAGAGTGTGACACTTTTTCATAGTAATTCATCTTCTTCTTTGTTGTTTATTTTGATCTCTTTCTCTCAGTCCAATTCAGTTCAATTCAAAGAGGCCTTATAGGCATGGGAACCAAACTTTTGCTTAAACAACCACAACACAAAAATGTACAAAATCAGAATGATTGTTGCTGTTGGAAGTAAAAGTACAAGTAAGAACTATAACCCTATGTGTCTACATTTATCAGTTAATTTATAATTTTATGACTTTAGTTGTACAACCATATTCTTTTCACCCAGAGTTGTTTGTCTCTCCCCCTCTCCCTCTTCTTTTTCTCCTCTCTCATTCCTCTCTCCGTCTCCTTTTTCTCTCTCCCCCAAGCCATCCCCCTGGAGGTTAATCCCTCCGGTTTCAAATAGAGATAACCATGGCAACAGGCCACGGCTTTTGAGCTTTGGATCTGCAGGACAAAGACATTGATCAGGATGAAATAGTATCAGGTGGAAGTGAAAAACATATAACATGTTACACATTGGTGTGTGTGTGTGTTTTTGTGCGTTTGCATGGGCGTATGCGTGTGCATGTGCATGTGTGAATTGGAGGCCAAGAATTCTCTAACCCTGACTTAGCTGCTCAGTCGCTCATCTTACACTGTGTGAGAATCAACCAAGTATAGACAAAGTTGTTGTGCAATCGATACAACAAATCCCTGCAAGAGGATGTGTTTAAAATGATGAAGAGCATCAACTATGCTGTTAAAATTAAAAAAAAGAAAATTGTTATAGCCATTTTGGATGATTGAATAAAATATTTGACTTTCAGATTTGAGTTTAACTGTCTTTAATTTGGAGCCCCAGAGTCACAGGGAAAAGGTGTGGAGGGAAAACAACTCAGACTTAGCGCTTCAACAAGCACAGGTTAGTGTCCTTGAGCAAGTTTAACCCCCAGCTGCTGCTGCTGCTGCTGCTCAGTGGCCTATCACAGAAAAATGATCAGTCCTGGGAAGTGGGTCTCAATGTGCTTAGCTGTGAATTAATGACAGTGAAGCTTTGCCATGTGCTGCTGGTAGATCTTATGAAGTGTGACCCCGCAAAAAGCACATATTTCACTTTCATTCACTTTGATTAAATCTTAGATATGAAAAAGAACTGTTCAAGTCAGTGGTTAATATTCCAAGTTGTTTATTTCTTATTGCCTTTATTATGAATGCCGTCAGGTCATACTTGCAATCTTAGAGCACACATTCTCTCACACACACATACTTGACCTTGCCGGCTGGGTTGCGGTGCGACAGAGAGAACAGTAGAGTTGATGAAAAAGGTCTTTTATTGAAGCGTAAACCAGTCTTCCTCTCCTGGGGGACTCCATAGCCAAGGTCAGCGTGAAGATGTGGGTGGACATGGGTAGCTTAGCTCCCTGTTATACAGCAAGTCAACCAGCTTGTGCAACTTTTATAAGTGCTGCAAGTGTTATATGCCCTTGGATGTCATATCGGTTTTACTGCAGTGCAGTGAAGTTGACAATAGGGTTGTAGCCTTTGGTTTAAAACCCTCCTTTACACTCTAACACTGACTTTGCCAATTCTCAAGAGCAGGGGAGACGAACCTTCTTCCTACCAAAAGCTTTATTTGATATTAATTATTTCGTACTTGCTTTGTGTATCTTTCCACGTTTTGTTGTTGTTGTAATTGTAGCTATTGCTTGTGATCTTAACCTCCTATAAGGTAAAGCACTTTGTGATTTTCTATCTGTGAAAGGTGATGATGCTCCTGACTCAAACAAATCCTCCCCTTTGGTAGTGCCATGTGTTATTTGCCGATTAAGACAGGAATGCCTCTCTGTTATCAGTGGTATCAACCATAAAAATTGTTGTTTAAGTGGCATTTGTTATGTCTGTCGTTTTATCGCAGGCAGGTAACTTCTTGTAACCTGCATCAATAATCAGTCCTGGGAGGATTCTCTATGCAATCTTCACAGCAGCAACAAGGCTTCTTCACAAATCCTCACTCTGAATGAGGTTTTCAGCTTCTTAGCTTTTCACTCTCTCGATACAAAACTGGCCTGCATAACATTGTCTCTGTCAGAATGTGATTTTGTGAAAGCTGCTTGTTAGACACGCAAACTCCACCAAAGAGCATTAACCTAAGCCAAGAGCATTTGTCATAGCCACTCATCCAGTTTAGCTGCATGTTTCAAGCTGTAATGATGCCGCAGATTGGCCGCCTTCTTCTTTTCTGGAGTAATCACCTATATTCTGAATGGAATAGGAATCAGATATGACTTTTCTTTCACTGTAATTTTACGATACTAACCTTGGCTCGCATGCACAGTATTTAACACGACACAGTGGGGGAAAAAACTCCAACTTTGGTCAGAATCGAGTGCACCTCTTTCTTCCCCCCTGAGCCGATTTGATTCTTGTGTCTGAGCCACTGCTTTATTTTTTAATCACTGCAGTGCCGAGAGCACATACTCCTCCCATGCACTTTCCGAGAACTTTTTTAATTTTGCTGTTTCCTTTTAATTTGTTTTCTCCCTAGCTGTGGCTCTTAACTTCATTTTCCGGTGATTTGTCTGAGGACAAGCCACATGCCATTAGTAGGGTGAAAAAGATGCCAGAAACAAAAAGAAAAAGCTTATTCAATAAGTTTGTCTAAAAACTTTCTTTATTAATTTTCTCTGCCCTTATCCGAGAAGGTGCTTCCGCAATGATAATCCAGCAATCCAGCAGCCCTCCTGGTTTATTGCTTTCCTCTAATGAAATGCGCCGATACAGACAGACAATCGGGGAGTAGTTCAGAGAGAGGTAGTGCTGAATGTGAGTCATTGTAGGAGCAGAGCTGAACTTGCTTTTAATCTGTTAGAGAACGGGTCACAGTGTAGGCTGCAGACCATGCAGCTAGGACTGCAAGGTTTGATTCTCGCTCTTGACCAGTTGACCATTTTTCATCCTCTCTCTCTCCCATATTACCTGACAACTCCCTGCAGGATATTGTCCTATAAAGCAGACATACCACTGCTGCGTCTTTAGCAAGAGGCTCTGCAGCCATAAATCTGAAGCCCACTGTTCAGAAAGGTATTCGACTTGAATCAGTTATTGTTGCTGCAGCACATAGACACTATACACTGACATTTGTATTTGTTCATCAGAGGGAATAAAAAACGTGCATCAAATAACAAGCTGACCCAGAAGTGTGACAAACATCAGTAGTGCCTGATTTCAAAATTGCTAAAGCAACATTTTGCACATAATAATATGAACAATAGTAATGTAACCCCAGCTCCTACATATTCAAGTCACCACTGATTTATTAATTCTCCATCGATTCAAAGCTGAGTTTAGTTTAGTTTTCTCCAGGGATTAATTTTGTATCTTTTCTTTTTGGGATAAATGCAACAACCAAAAAAAAATCTATGCAGATGATGTTCTGCTTTATATCAAATTGGGCATCATAAAATAAGTGTAATAATTACTTAAAACTGAAAGGGATTTCATTTGTTTCCTTCAACAGAAGGCAAAATCATTTTTGAAAGACTGTATTTCTTGTTGTCATGCTTTTATAATATTTAGTTTGTACTTTTCCAATCCTGCTGCTTGGCTTCTAACTAATTTTGAGAGAAGAACTTTAGATTCACATACAGGTCACATTTCTGATGCAGTGTTGAAGTGTTAAAATCAGTTTTTACATTTTGGTTGACATTTAAGGAACTGCAGGGTCAAACTGCTGCTGCTGCTGCAAAGTGCTCTATTGATCCTACTACTCACCGTATTACCAACAGTGGAACTTTCTTCCTGAACTACTCAGACTGGAAAAATCAGTATGAGCTTATAATAAACTTATATTAAAAGCCATTCTGTTTTAGCTAGGTCTATGTTGAACTACCCATACTACAGCAATGTATGAGATTTATTAATATTATTTTTTTATACCTTCTCTTATGCTTTATCTTTGCTTTATTGTTGTTTTTATAGTCCTTATGTTTTGCAGCTCTGCAGAAAATGGATGAATAGAGTCATATCATTACAAGAATCTTTTTCTCTCTCCACACTCTGTCCCTTTAATTGTCCTCATTGCTTCCTAACCTCTCTTTGTCCTTTTTCTTATCCAAATGCATGAAACAGTCTTTACTGGGATGATGCCACCTCAGATATAGACTGAGACACACACACACACATGCACACATGCAAAGTACCAGGGTGTGTACAGCACCTGCAGAGTCAGAGACACCTCCCCTTCTTGAATTCAGACTCCATTAATCATTTAGAGCCAGGATTTCCCTGAAGCCTGTTCTGTCCTCAGGCAGAAACAACGGCAGTAAGGTGACAAGGCCTCGAATCCCACTGAGATACATTTATCAGTCATGCAAGAGATCTGATTAAAATCACTCTTTTTTAATGAGTATTCGAGTTTACTCAACATTTATTAAATCTTTAATATACAAGCTGGTGTTGCCCTTTATCCCTTTTCAAGCACTTGACTGCCCACACACACACACACACACACACACACACACACACACACACACACACACACACACACACACACACACACACACACACACACACACACGACCACTCTACTTTAGCTTTGCCATTAAAAATGTTTTTTAAAAGTATCTCTTTTAATGAACATGTCAAATTTCCTATTCAAGGTTATTTCACTTGAGCTCCATCCCGCTTAAGGAGGTGGGTCTGTGTCAAATGACTGAGGATTTGGGTCAAAGTAAACAGCATGAGTAAAAGTAATAGAAAAGTGTGACTCAGGTTGAAAATAACTGGAATGACTCAGTTAATAATAAAAAAATAAGAACAACACATAAAAATAAAGAGCGGAGAGGTTTTGTGTAATTTTACCCAGAATGCTTTTTTCTGCCAGGCTGCTCGCAGAGAATTCCTGACTCGGAGAAGGAATGGAGATTTCAGCTTTCATTGACCTTTAAGTGAGGAATACAATCCACGTTTATTCCTTTAACACAGAGAAACACACACCACGTACAAACAAGCACACGTCTGCACGCAAACGAGGGGCAGGTGCATGAATGTAAACTACGCCTACGGATACTACTTGACTGTGTGTGTGTGTGTGTGTGTGTGTTTGTCAACAGCTGAGTCCCATTAGCCTTGATTACAGCATTCAGTACTACAGAAGAGAGAGAGAGAGAGAGAGAGAGACAGCGGGCGCGCGAGAGAGAGAGAGAGAGAGAGAGAGAGAGAGAGAGAGAGAGAGAGAAGAGGAGTAGGCAGTGCACACACACTGTGAGTGTGTCCTATCGGTATCATGCCTCTTATTGCCGTGTGTGTGTGTGTGTGTGTGTGTGTGTGTGTGTGTGTGTGTGTGTGTGTGTGTGTGTGTGTGTAATCCCTCTACATGGGGTTTTATGTGTTATAGTGTTGCCTTGGCCCTCGTGCTTGGTTTGTTGCCTCACATTGTAGCGGTCTAACCTCAGGCCTTCTGTCTTATGAGGGGAACAACTACAATGACCATGATCACGTGTTTCACACGTTTTGTAGTATAACTCTTCACGAATGCATGTTTTTTTTTTTTCTGGGCTTCCCACAGCTGAAGCTCAGGCAGTTATTTTAGAAGTAAAGCATAGAAGTACAAATACTGTGTTACGGTATAGTAGATTATACAGTTATCTTTATTAAACGTGTGTATTCATTTTTCTGATGACTTTTTACGTTTACATTTAGTCTTTGTTTGCTTATAGCACAGATACAGCCGTTAGAAGGGACCTTTTTACTTTCATACTTTGAGTGCATTTCAGAGCCTGTGCTTTTATACTTTAACTTGAGTAAAGAGGTTGAAACAGTTCATCTACTTTTACTTGAGTCATTTTTAACACAAGTCTCTGAACTTGTACTTGAGTAAAGAATGTGTGTGCTTTTGCCACCTCTGCCATCAACCCACATTTGACCTCACTTCTACTCAACTGTTAGGAATCTGGCCCACACTCATGAATTGTGTTAGTGACGTGGGTCCAGAGAATAAACACGCACATACACAACAAGAAAAAAAGAATTACAGATGTAAAATTACAATCAGGCAAGAATGTTGTTTCATCTATCTATGTGTGAATCTATCCGTAGTATCTTTTATTCTATTTCAAATCACACCCAAGGGGAATAAATTGATTAATTCACAAGTCATTTTGTTCCGTACAGGAAATGTTTACTTAATCCACCCATGAGCTTCTCTGTCTCTGTGTCCACCTCCACCCTTTCTCCCTCCATCTTCCTCTCTCTGTGTGCACCTCTCTCTCCCCTCTCTCCCCTCTCTCCCCTCCCTCCCTGATGGTTTCAGTGTCTCAGAATTGGGTGATTGATTCCGGCTCTGGATGGTTGGCAGACGAGCAGCCTGCACACTTGTGTGTGCAGCAGGGACTGCACTCTGCTCTGACTCTATGATGAATTATTGGCCTTTTAATACACACAGTGGAGACAGTGTGAGTTAGAAATAAGAAGAAAAAAAGAGATGGGATGAGAAAGAGAGAAACCATATCAAAATTGCAATGAGAAAATAGGACAGTGAAGATCAATGCAATAGCAAGAGGTCTGAGGGGGGGACAAACGTAAATTTATGGTTGAATTTAATGATACATGTGTGAATAGAGAATGTATTAAGTGTGTGTGTGTGTGTGTGTGTGTGTGTGTGCGTGTGTGTGTGTGTGTGTGTGTGTGTGTGTGTGTGTGTGTGTGCGTGCGTGTGTGTGTGTGTGTGTGTGTGTGCGTGTGTGTGTGTGCGTGCGCGCGCGTGCGTGCGTGTGTGCGCCATCCCCATTATCGAGACAGGCCTCTCTCATTGCTTTAAATGAGTCATGCAGTGTGAAGACACAGAGGGGGGAAAAACGTTCTGCCTGTCACAAAATTGAATTAAACATTGAAACATAGTCTGTCTCTCCCTTAGTCGAGTGTGATGCCATTTCTTTGAATACTCAGGGTTTCTTTGCCACTTCACAGCTGCTAGAGAGCCATTGAGTGGAAAACTGCTTCTGAATAGTTCCACGACTGTGCCATCATTTCTAAAGCCTCCAACTTCACTTTTAATGATCCTAGCTCTAGGTAAATCTTCTGGAGGTCAGCAGAGCTGAATTACCTTTGTGGTCAATTAACCATGGCATCAACCTGGTGTAAAACCAGTTGTAAATACTGGCTGTTACTTTGGAAGTTGAAAGGATGTGACCACAGCAATAATATCCCCTTTAAAATACAGTAAAATGCCCTTTTTCTATTATTGCGTATTAAACACAATTCTCTGGAGACATTCAACCCATTACTATATAGCGGGAAATAATTGGCTGTGGTATGTGCATAGCTGAAACCTGCAGCAATGCTTCAGGTATTCTGATCATTCACTCAGAAAAGCAAACTAGTTCAGTCAGGCAGCAGAGAGACTGAAAATATAGTATACATGTAAGTGAGTTGACATGGGGCGAGTTGATAGCCTAACCGAGAGTTTACAGACTTGAACCCTGGAGACTGACCGCACAATTGGGTTTGGATTTTCTCTGTGTAGGTGAGAGACGTAATGTTTAAATTTCACTGCGGAGATCGCATGTTTTTATTTACACCACAATTAAACTGGCATCGGCCCCTATCACCAAAAGCTCTCTTGACATCTTTGTCGCATGATAGAAACATCATCAACATGCACACTGGCTCGTGGTGAATCCTCTGGTGGATATCCTGCTGTCCTCTAACGTCGGCTCACTCAGACATTCTCCGGAATTTTAATAGAGAGCTGGCAGGAGAAACTCGCAGACAATCCGAAGTTTGGTGCATGTCTGAAAAAGCCGCTGTAGAAATCCGTCCTTCGTTTTTGTGCTCACTGCTTGTAATACAAGAGCAAACACATGCTCATGAAGAGGCAGTAGCAGCAGCAGCAGCAGTTACATCATGCCTACTAACATGAACTGACCACAGCATTAAATGATGAGACATTCAGTATCCATGTTGATTTCACTGAGCTGCAGTCATCATGAAGATGGAGAAAAGTGTATATCTCCATGGCTAATGAAACCCTGGGGATTTCAGGGTTTAGGGTTCATAAAGTATTTATGGTATGTTCATTAAGTATTGATTCAGCCGTTAGAGAACGTTTAGACTCCCAGACAATCATTATGAAAGATCAGAACTTTGCTTGAGGAAGAGGAAGATGGAGGAAGGCAGAAATGCAGAGAGAGAGAAAGATGAAGAGGTGGTGGTGATGGATGAATGGATTTGAAGATGAGGAGGAAAATGTAAGTCATGGAAGAGGAAAAAGGAGCAAAGAGACAAGAAGGAGAGGAAAAGGGAGGATGAGAAGGGTGAGGAAGAAATTCTCTTTAAATATTAATTGAGCATTCAGATAGCATTTTAGACAGCAATGCTGCCATTATAGTAGATTAGGTTTTAATATGAGGAAGAGGAGGGGCGGATGGCAAGTAGGGGGAAGTGGAAAGGACTTGTGGAGCGGAAGGGGGGGGTAGAGAGGAGGTGGGCAGAGTGAGGGCAAAAGAGAGGGAAGAATAGTTAGATTAAAAGAGGAAATGAGCAGAATTAAGTAAAAGACAAGCTGGAAGGGTTAAGATCCTTCCATCCATTTTCAATAATGGCTGGTCCCTGTTCAGGAGTCGCAAGAGGCCGTGATGCGCCATTTTTCGATGTGAAGTGTTTCTATTTAAGATGCAAGCGCCACTGCAAAGAAATGTGCCGCTCAAGTGTCTTCTCCCCACGTATCCATCCATCCATCCATTCATCACATATACAGACTCAGTCGGTGTATTTCACAGGTATTTAACATTTGCTTCGCCCTCTCTTTAAACTCGAGCTCTTCAGCAGGTGTTGTGGCATCGCAAGGTAGCCGCGACGTAGCGTGATAGGAGGCGCAGACCTGTTATAATGATGCAGCAATGAGGTTTAATGGGGCTGAAAACGCAGTCTGACTCGCTGGCAGGCTACACAGTCAGGGAGAGGCACAGTTGGTGTGAAGCTGTTTCCAGCGCATGACAGATGTTACAGAGCGAGAGGGGAGGGGGGCGAGAGACAAAGAGGTGGAGAGACAAAGAGGCAGAGGGAGAGAGGGGACAGAGAGAGAGAGAGAGAGAGGGGTGAGTCATTTGCAACATGCAGAGTGAGATTGCTGAGAAATAACTTTGTGCGAATGGAAACTTTGAGCAAAGTCAAGTTGAGTTCATTCACATGTGGGTGCTCCAAAGCACTTAAGTTCATATCCCAGAAGTACTTGTGCAAATAAATGTGTCTTGCAGGCAACTGTGTCTGGAGACGGTGAATTGGAGTGTAATGTGATTTCAATAACCCACCACGATGCCGCTGTTGATTTTGTACCCATCTCACTCTTGATTTCCCTGGATTGAGGCGATATTACAAAAACAAAGAAAAATCACACATTTTCAGGCGCGGGCGTTGGAATAGACAACGCGGACATGTATCACAATCAGCACATGGAGGAGCAGAGGAGAGGTTATGGCATCCCTCTTGTTTGCACAAATCTGCATTCATCTCCCTGGTTACATTAACCACAGACTGTACGGAGAATGTGTGCAGAGGCGAAACAGCCGACCCACTTCTGGCTGAAACTGAGATTTTGAGACACATTGTGTTTGGAAGAAATTAGCTCGTTAACCACATTGAATAGGAAATCTTCGGCTGTATCGTTTATCTTTTTACAGGTTGTCAACAACAAAGCAAGTTATTGTTGATAATGAAACCTCAGGTGTACTCTGCAGCTAATGTGATTGAATGACAACATTTCTAAGACTTGAGAAATGACGTTGGGTGTGTTTGCAGTTCTCCTGTGATTCCTTCACTGATTTCCTGTAACTTGGATTTGCAATGGTGGCTTTATTAGTTTTAACATTTTCAGCTACATACAGTGCTTCACTGCAGAATATCAACACAGTTTTTTCAATGTAAAGCTTTCTCGCAGCAGCGCTGTGTACATGAATTCCCTGCGTGTCAACCCCAACCTTGCTGCATCTTGACAGTGAGTATAAACATGGACCGATGGGGTTATTGCCGGTGTATCTTGTTTTCATCAACACAAAGCTCACACAGTACAGTCAGATGTGTCTGCACCATGGTTTCAACCATATGAAAAGTAAGACGATTCAAAAACACATTCCCATCCCTCTAATAACAAGAGTAGTTTGCAATTTTTAACAATAGAACATGCAGACATGTTTATTACCTCTGGCAAGGAGGAAGCGTTTTCTACTGGACGGATTACCACAAAACTTGCAATATAGGTCAAGAAAGAACCTATTACATTTTTGTTTCGAATGTGGATCAGGGGGCGAATCCAGGAGGGTTTTTTTCACTTTCTTTACCATTGTGAGATTTAACGTTTTTCTACATTTTCATTGATTCCTCACAGAATATTTCATGGATCTTGATGAAAACAATCAGACATGTTCAGGGGTGCAATCTGGTGCTCTCTGAATGCCATTCTAGTTGTACAATATGAGCTTCTAGTTTTAAGTTTTGCAGACTTGAAGGATTGCCCCACTGGACTTTGCCTCAATTGCCATGAATAGTGAAAGAGGCGTTGCTTGTTATAATGGTTCCTCCTCCTCAAACTGAAAATTCTTACTAATGTTCCTAAATTGATGATTGACAAAATTCTAACACCTTTCTCTGTGCAAAAATGTATTCCTGGTTGCAAGACATATTTCTAGAATGTGCCGGGGAGCATCATCAGTGATGTTCCTGGGCTCATTGGGACTTTCTGGTCTTTTTACATCAGACCCCCTCACCCAGCTGACCCTGATCAAGTCCCAGCTTGCATCCCAGCAGCAACAATCCACAGGCTTTCCCTCTTTATCCCAAGCCATCTAGTGGCTCTCTTAATATATCTCAAGCTCCGATGAGGCTTTTCAAAATTAGTCTTTTTACTATGAAATTCATCTTTTTGTTTCCACTCACACTGTTTCTATGTTAAGTTAAGTGCAGGGACTGTAACATAACGAGGGAATTTTATGCTTTAAAGATTGTAGCTTTGGAAGAAAACCACTTATTTTAACTAACTTATGACAAAGCCTCTTATTATCTTCAGATAAACCTTTGAATTCATTTCTGCACAGACTGAAAACCATTATTTTTTTTCATTTACCCTGAAAGAATATACGAAAAATAATTCTGTCTCAGTTTCGTTATGGGCAGAGACTTGAAAAATTCTCTTAATTAACATTTTAGTGTGTGTTGAAAAGCAGTGAAACTAAAGTTTGCAAGTGGAGTCTTTCACAATTTCAGCGATAAAGAAAGATTTAGAAGATCAATGAGGATCAATGACTCAATTCCACAGCTGTTGGAAATGACCTTTCCCTTTTGATATTGCTGTTTTCGTCTGCCAGTGCTTACATAAACGCACTCTCACACACGCACACATATCCATACACAAGCATGCACGCAAATGTAGAAGATTACATTCAAAGTCAGTTGCCCTGTGTGGGAAGATAAATGTGCCACTCTGTGTATTGGACACTCTGCCAAAGGAAAATCCCTGCTGACGAAGGGAGATATTCAGACTTAGAAAGAAAGGTAAATAACTCAGACTTCTCTGCTGAAGCTGCTCTGCTTACTCTGAGTCACAGTCTACATAGATGACTTTGGTCACAGTCAGACAGACTTGGAACTCCCACTCCTAAAATCACACAGCTGCGGTGCATGCGAAGGAAAATCCTCCACGGATCAAAGAAAATATTTAGGTTTAAAATGAGCCACACAAGGGCAGCTCTGGTCACAACACACACAAGTATTTACCAAATACACACACACAAACCGCTACTCACACATATATATACGTGCAGTCGTGTCTCCATGACTTCAGATGACATTACATTGACCTCCATTGATTCTTTGAGACTTATTCTAACATTAACCATAGTTACTACTTGCCTAACCCAAACCCTAAACCTAACCTAAACCTAACCTTTAAGCATCTCTGCAACTTAAAATTCAATCATTTACGCTATGGGGACTTGCTTTTTTTCCCATACGGAACTCAAGTTGGCATTATGTGACTGTGTAAACCGTCTCCACAACTATTACTAATACCTGGGACACACACACATGCACGTCTCTCTATAGTTGGGGGGACACTCATTGACAAAATGTAGTCCCTAGACCCTTACCCTCACCTTAACCATCACAACTAAATGCCTAACCCTAACCCTTACCCTATAAGGACCAGCCAAAATGTCCTCACAATGAAGGTATTGAACCAAAATTGGGCCTTGTAATTACAGATAGAGATGCACACACACACACACACACACACACACACACGGTTGTTTGCCATAGTAAAAAAATCGAACAAACCATTTTGGAGTCGTGTACTCGTAGCAGCATATTTGTTTGATTTTTCATGACAACATTGGAAGCACATGTATAAGCTATGTCAGGCATAGTGCCACATGTGTTTCTGTTGTCTGGGATTGTGCACGTGAGATGGAAGGATATAATCTTCAGGCTGAGCTATGGAGCGGCCTGTTGGAAGTAGAAACTCCTTTGTTCTCTGTGCAATAAACTTGCTCCATTTGCACATGTTATGTCAGCATATACATTTTAATAACTTCAGTAGACCAAGATGTTCTTAGCAACATACCTGCACTTTCCTAGTACTGTTTTGATGTCTTCCATCTTGTGCACCCGACTGCAAGCCGCGCCTGGGATAATAAAGGAATAAACGACTGAACGGAAATAAAAGATGTGACTAATGTTTAATATGAAGAAGAGCCCTTTGATAAAAATGTATCAGGGACGTTCCAGGAACTCCTCGGCACTGACTGTAATAAAACATATTGTGTTGTATGCATCTACACCACCACTGTAGAAGGCTTATTATGAATAAATAAGAATCATTAGCATACAGGGGAGACGCAGCATCCGCAGCCATAAACTCTTATGAAACATCACATACATTCGTTTCACCATCAACACTGTGCGACTGGGCTTCCAGACAGTTCTATGAAATATACAGTAATGGCTAAATCATTAAGTTATGATTAACCGTACATACATGTATTATAGAGCATTTTTTATTTTCTGTCAACAGTAAGTTTCTGTTAAATAGAGCACCCTCCATCACGACCTCTACTGCACCCATCCCTCTTTAATTTGTAATCACTAGCTACACACACAGACACACTCAGGCCTGCCTAGGATCGTTTCAGTGGAGTGCTGCCAAACAGAACGGAAATAATGGAAGTATACAAGTCTAACTAACTGAGCAGCAGATTAAATGGAGGTTTCCTCATTTCTGCGGGGGGAAAAATTGCAAGTCTTTTAACATCTATGAATCCTGAGGGGGTTACCTTATCGCTTCAGGGGTTCTGACTGTGATGCCAGTTCACTGTCTTTCTGAGGAAATGTTGATTCCCTCGTTTGAGGAGAGTTTCAGTTGAATCATATTTTTGCACTGGGATATTCAGACATAAATATGGAAATAAACAAGCGCTATGACACAGCCTTAACCTTTAACGCATTTTACTGCCATAAAATCAGCTTAGTGAAGATAAATATTCAACTCTTCTTACTCCTCTTGCTATATTTTGAGACTTGAAAGGAAAACAATTTTTTTTCCTGGCACAAGGGCACTCAAGTCTAGATTTATCCTTCTAGAGGTTAAATACGACATTTCAACTCTTCACTTTGGTGGGCATCTGATCCAGCAGTGATCAATGTGAAGTTTATTTATTTTGAATAATCTGTGTAAATAATATTTTCTTTTGTTGTTTTCGTAAAGAACATGAAGCATTATTGTGTGACCCGATGCGATGATTGATTTCAAGGAGATGCATTTTCATGGTTCCCAACTCTCCAAGACTAAAATATGGATCTTTTGCCCAAGCAAGACAATGGAAGCAATGATATCAGGTTCCTTATCTTATATTCTTCTGTTTCCACAGCAACAGGAGCAGGACCCCACCAACCTTTACATCTCCAACCTGCCGGTGTCCATGGACGAGCAGGAGCTGGAGAACATGCTGAAGCCCTTCGGTCACGTCATTTCCACGCGGATACTGAGGGACGCCAACGGCCTGAGCAGAGGAGTCGGCTTTGCCAGGTAGACAGACACAGGCGGATGCACGCACATGATTTTCTGTTCCTGCACCAGTTCCAGATAAATTTGGCGCTTCATCATGATGTTGGAGTTTGGTGGACAAACTACTGCATAATTACTTCATAGACAAAGTAATACTGATTCATAGCCACCACACTCTGGTCCAGATTCATTTTTCAGATTATAGCAAGAGGCAATGTTACGCTTAGTTGACTCCTGGTCATTTACAACTAAAGGACTTTTAGCTCTAATGATACAACTCCACATTCCTCTACCCTTGGCCCCTTCACCCTCCTGCGTGTGTGTGTGTGTCTGTGTGCATGTGTGTGTGTGTGTGTGTGGTCTTCTCAGTTACACCATGGAGTGTGCCAGTGATTACAATGCAGTCAGGGCTCCATTCAGGGTCACTGGCTGTGTGAAGCAAACCCAAGACACACACACATGCATGGTCACATACCACTTACTATCACATACACAATCTCTCTCTCTCTCTATCTCTCTCTCTCTCTCTCTCTCTCTCTCTCTCTCTCTCTCTCTCTCTCTCTCTCCTATCGTCGTTTTTCTCTCCCCCCCACACACACAGTCACACACACTGGCATTTGCTTGCCAAGCAGGCAATTAGTCATTGAGCTGTGATTGGGTGAGCGGAGCTGAATAGGGGCAGACAAAGAGGACATGACACACAACAGATCAGACTGAATGGAGCTTTTAAACTGGGACAAAGGAGAGGAAACCCCATTGAAAACACACAGACACAAACACACACAAGCACACTCATGCATAGACACATAAACGGGCAGGTATTTAACGTATCTGCTGCAATGTAGGACACATCTGCATGCTGTTTTATGAAACCACAGTATCTCTTGTGCATATTGAATTGTAACAAAAAGAGCTGATTGTCCTCAAGAAGCACCCATTTCTTTTTCTCTCTCTGTTTCTCTCCTGCTCAGGATGGAGTCAACGGAGAAGTGTGATGTGGTGATCCAAAATTTCAATGGGAAATTCTTGAAAACCCCTCCAGGCATGACAGGTAGGTGTCGATCACCGAGACGATTGCTTCGTTCTCTCTCTGTGCCGGTGTTTTTCTACAGTGAGAGCGCAGTGTTTCTCTATAGCTCGGGGTGTTCATGTGCAGCATCATCAACGCAACTTCTTACAGAGAGCTGCTCATCTCCAAGGTCAGATTATTTGAACCTGAGCTCAGTTTGCCGCCAACCTTTAAATCACCACCAGTAGGTTCTGAGGTTTTCGTGTTGTGATAGAAAAAGCAACATGTCAGCTATCCGCTATGTTTGTGAAGCGTGATGTTATGTTCTCACCATGATGAGGTGGACAGCTTGCAGCTAGTGTTTCATTACTGTGAAACTTTTTTCAACCTAGAGGCTTGTTTATGCCACCTTTACGTACAAAAAGAGATACTTCAGTTTCAAATGATGTAACCATCACTGCCCACATACTTCAATCTGTCCTTGCCATTGGCATGTTTTTATTAAGTATATCCTCTAGAGGGCAGCGCAGAGTCAAGAGTTTCTGACAACAACAAACATGATTATGGGTCAAGTAACATCATATAGATGCCTGCAGTGTTTTCTTAAGTCTTTATTCTTTCCTCAAATGTTCCGTCATTGAAATGTCTTAGGATTGTCTGGCTTGAACTGTTTGCTACACTGCCTCCCCACGATTTTATGTGGTACTGCTACTTTTGCGTCACGCAAAATGCATAAATACGGATGAAATGAATGCAGAGGACAAACCTAAGGCTCCATCTGTTCCCCTATACGTACCTAAAGTTGGGCGTTGATAAGACTTTAGTTTAAAGAAAATAAAGACATTTACTTCATCTACTATCATCTTTTTTCCCACAAGCCTTGATTGCATTGATGTGGAGGGCATCAAAATAATCACATCAGAAAATGCTAACATCCACTGATGCCAAATGCATGTACTTAACAAACGCTGATATTTAGTTCTGACTCTGACATTTGAGGTCGACGTCTGCACTTAATGTAAACAGTTGTCCACCTTCCATAATTAATGAAAATGCTACCATCATTTTCATTGACAAAATATATTGTCAATATAAAACTTTGATCATTTTTTTCACTAAAATCCTGATGTAAAATTTTCAAACTGTTTCATCTCTATTATGGACTTAACTTTGCAAAATATCCTGATTTGCTAGTTTAAAAAAAGGAAATATAAAATCAGGTCATAAAATCGGACCAAGCACTGAATGACACAATTGATTCTTGATTCCAAACACGACACATTTCTGTTGCTATGTAGGTCCAACTTCCAGAATTAGGAATTTCTTTATTTATGTGGGTTTTCCTTTGCTAGTAGATGCATTCACAACATCTATGTTTAGATTTTCACCTCTCACATCAGGGCATATCTGCCTTAGACCACCTTGAATTCGTTTAGTAGGAAGGTCTTAGTGATTAATTCCTGCATTTTACAAGACGGATTGAGACGCACGCACAAGACACATGTTCATACACAGACCAACAACCCTTTAAGCAAACAACCTGTCTTGGATTGTCCACCAAAGTAAACAGCAAAGACTTTCAACAAGGAGTGGAAGAGAGCGGGGGGAAGGGTGGAGTGCAGAAAGAAAAAGAGAAGAGGAGGAAAAGGAGGATGAGGGGTGTGTGGGTGTAAAAAAGAATGACATGTACTGGATAGAGAGAGAGACTAAAAATGAGTGAAATAACAGAGCAAGGACAAGGTGGTAGAGGGAGAAAAAAAAAAAGAGCTGAGGTGGGGAGAACCAAACTAAAAGTGACAGAATGAGGGAGAAGATATGGGGATAGAGAGGGATCAGATATAGACAGAGAAAGAGAGAAGAGAAGAGTGCATCACACTGAGGAACATAGAAATCAAGCTCAGGCAGAGAGAGCTGTGCCCAGTGCCCTGGCAGCATGATTTGTGAGGTAAAGCATGGTGGGCGACACAGTTTTTCATTCAGACGTAAGCACACACACAAACACACACACACACACACACACACACACACACACACACACACACACACATCTGCTGTATTTCTATTCACTGTGAGGTATAGCTTTGTAATTTAATAGCAAGTGAATGATGCATCATTAGAGCAGTCACTGCTTCTTTTGTGTGTGTGTCTGTGTGTGTGTGTGTGTGTGTGTGTGTGTGTGTGTGTGTGTGTGTGTGTGTGTGTGTGTGTGTGTGTGTGTGTGTGTGTGTGTGTGCTTGCGTGTGTGTGTGTGTTTGAGACCAAAGACCTTAACTGAGTGTGTTCTGGTTGAAACTGAAAACCTTTTTGGTGGACTTTGTAAAGAATACCTAAAACCTCAGTGTTGAAAGTTAAAAGCTAGGAGGACTGAAGTGACCTCCTACATACTAAAGCTGCTTATATTAATATTTACATATTAGCAATTGTCCAGATGACTGTGTGTATATAAAAGGTGTAAATCATAGAGTTGATAAGTCAGAGAAATATCACCTCCTCAGATTTTCAGCAGACTCCTTTTTTTTTTGTGTGTCCAGCAAACTTATTGTTTTTCAGTCTCAGAGCTCTCGTCCTCTCATCCTCCTCCATCATCCAGGCAGCAGCTGTTTTGCAGAAAGAACACCACACACCACCTGACCGGCACCAAATGTCAATCGTAGATGACTTATTTCAGCATTTGACAGCTAAAAATTTCAGAGTGAACACTGTTTTCTTGTCAGGTGACTGGCAGAAAACAATACTTCAAATCAGTGTTAATTTTTCCATACCTGCTGGATTTGGGGCAGCTTTTTGCAGAAAAACATCAGTGTTTACAGTATTGATAGCTTGTGGTGCAAAAAAAACAATTTGAAACAGGTTTAAACTTAACGCCACACACACAAGCACAGATACGCTCCCTCTCTATGCAGCCGCCAGGTCGCTGACCTCAACATTGAAGGAAATGCATTATTTTTCTTTGTCAGGGTTCTCCATCAACTCCTTTCTCCTTTGTATGTCTGTTTATCTGTGTATGGGAGAGAGCAAACTATATGTTGACCTCTTAAGTCGCTCTGGGTTCACCAACCAATGAAATAGGGAGAATGTGGCCAGGCCAGATCCTCTGTGAACTGATCCACAAAACACACACACACACTCTGCTCACCAATCTAAAGTGAAAATGCGTCTCTAAAGCCAGATTCTGCTGATTTATGTCACTGGTTTTCTGTGTCACTGACACTCTGGCATTTCAAAAGCTGTTGCAGGAACAGGCCTTTGAGCTTTGTTTCGTTCTTAGTCTCCTTATTACATCCAATCCTCGTTTTATAAAAACACCACAAAGAACTGCTGTTGTAAAGCGTTGAATCTACCATGCAGGAACAGTTAGTAACTGTGTTAATGTATGGGTGCTTGTGTCATTTCCGCTGTCTGATTAATTAATTCCGCAATCCGTCCATCCAGCTGATGAATTGACAGGCAACAGTAATATTTTTCTCCCTAGCCTCAAGATTAATGCAGGCATTGATCACATGACCAGAGCTTCCATCAGCCCTAGTTAACAGTAAATCCATTGATCCACAGCGCTCTGCTCCTCCCAGTGGGTCTCTTCATAGAGATAGAGCCACTAGATTAGGTGTAGACTTGATTCTCTCAATTTTTATATTTTATTCATACAAGAGCAGAATTGTAGTCTGACTTCAATCAATGTTATGGTCTTTGTAAGGTTATACTATATGATCACAACACATCAGGTCTGTGCGGTGAATCAACGGCTCGAGGTCTCCGTGGATAAAAAGTGATTGTAACATCTTTACTCTTTTTAACGTCTCATCACTTGTAGTGAGCCGATGATCCTGCATATTCGACATTCCACTCCGATGTGTAAATGGAGTCGCAGTCGGTGGGTATTTACTATATGTTGTAACTCTGTCTTCTCATTGGCCGTCGTTCGATAATGTTTTGCTGACATGCAGTGAGGGGAGAGACTCGGCTCCAGTGGGAGGCCGCCTCTATCCAACCATAAAGAGCATATATCGTCCACAGCTTCATCATGACCATGTCACTTCATGTCACTGCTTGATGTATTAAACCTCCCAGATCTATGGGCGCTTTCACACCTGCACTTCGGTTCATTTGGTTCAGGCCAAGAGGGGGAAAAATAGATATATCGTTGTCTTTCAAGCTGTAAAAATACTGTTATATGAACTGACAGTTAACCCGCTCATTGGACAACTTTGGTTACCGTTCTCTTGTCAATACAATCTTCTGTGGTGTTCACAAAGAGCTGATGCAGAAATAACTGATCATGAATATTATTATTGGAGGATCTGGACCTTGTGTTTTGCACCATAATATTCAAGGAGGACAGTGTGTGGTCTTTTATTGAGGAATGTCTGAAGTCCTTGTAGAATAGGACACACACTCCGGGCACCTCTGTGTGAACTCCTTCTCACTTTCTTATTTAAGAGAAATCCTTACACACACTTAGTAATATGCACAGGTGTTACCATTGTTACCTAATCTTGAATAAATAGGCCTGCAGGCTCTACATTTATACAGATTGCCTAGAAAATAGTTTTTAATGACTAATGATCCACAGATTGTATAACATTAGTTTAGCCTTTGAATTCACACAAAAACCACGTACATGTATCTACTACTAGAAAACCCTGTGATCCTACGTTTCACACTATAAACGATCCACACCAGTCGGTTTGGAAGCAGTTATTAGGTTTGACTGACAACTTTCACACCAGCACTAACAAACCTCACTAAATGGGCAAATCGACACAAGGTTATTAGACTTGGAATTTCATTTTTGAGGAATTCAAATTCTTCTTTTTCTTTTTATCATTTTTCCCATTTTGTACATTTTGTACATTTTGAGTTTTATTTTGGTTTTTATCCTCAAGATGGCAATATGCACCCTTCACAGACTTGCGAGTCCCTCAGACAGTTTTGTTGTGTCTTTCAGTAATAATAGCCTCATGCAACACATAATACACTTAACTTGAGATGACTGTGTTTCTCTTTTTGTATCTCGATGTGTCACAACAGCAGCAACACAGCAATTTCTCATAGTATTTGTAGTATTACGGCCATATTGAAGAGAAAATATGAGATTTCAAAAATAATGTTGTAATATTAGAAGAATATAGTTGTAATTTAAGATGAAAAAAGTAATTACACTACAAGAAAACTGAAAATAAATCACCGGTTGGAGGAACCTGTGCTCAGCAGAGTTCCAGCTTCTTCTGGATCCAAAATCTTGAAACAATCTCATTGTTTTTTGAGAAACTATGAAACACCTTTGAATATCACACAGATGAATTGGCTTTAATACGCTGACGTAATTTCTTTACAAAAGTATATCGTCAAGTACATAATTTTAAAAAAGTAAAGAATTCAGCACAAAAAAGTTACACATTTTTCGCCCTTTGCACTTCCGATATGTCCTTGTTTCTGTTCATGCTGTTTCTTTGTCTTCCCCCCTCCCCTCCATTTATCCTCTTTATCACGCCACCACTTCTGTCCCCCATTCGTCTCCATTGGTCCCATGCCATTTCTCCTTCACCCTCTTGTCACGCCTCCTCTCTTTTTCCATCCCTCTTCTACTTTTTTGTCCAACCTCTGTTTGTCTTTCTCCCTCACTCTCTGATGTAGCGTTGTAGCTTTGATATTTCTCTTTGCCCTGCCCTCTCCTAATGGGAAGACAAATGGAGAACAAGAACCAATCGAGTCCAGATCTCAGAGACGGCGCAGTCACTCGAAGTAGATTCAATAATAATCAAGAGGCTTTTAAAAATGTGTACAGTCTTATGCGCATGGTGTGATGCTGAGGCATTAAGCCCCCATTCATTGCCTCTATTCAAGTGGTTCAATACTTTCATAAATGGGAAATTCATTTTATTTAATGTCCTTGATAATGTAGGAAGAAATGGAATAAGGCTGCACGGAGAAAAAAGATTGTGTAATTATGTGGCAGTAGTGCACTGTCAGACCTGTTGTGAGCTTACATATGTTATTTAGAGCCACTTATTAAACACTCAAACACAGCGATGGGTGTTAAGATGCAATGCTTTTGAAGACCTAACCAAATAAGATCAATGCCATCGACTTCTGAAAGACATTTGGGCGATTAATTTCCTAAATGTGTTGTTTCATCAGTGCATTGTACTCCTGTTTGTCTCCCAGCCAATTCCGTATGTGCTGTTTTAGGTTTATGATGAGGATATGTAGTGAAAGTAGTAAACTTCCTCTCCCCTGGGGATACTGTGAGGGAATGGCTTGGTGAAGACCATCAGTTTTCTTTTAGCCTTAAAAAAGAGTAAATATCTTCTAAAGCTCACTTCTCTGTCTCAGCTCACAGTCCTTACAGTGTTGTTTATTGCAGTGGACACATCTATTGAAATTTTAATGATATAAAGTGCTGCTAGCAACACGAATAAATATCTTCTAATATATATTTTTACATTTAGGTTAGCTTCTCCTCATGTGAGATGCTTGAACTTGAAGTTAGTAACCCTCCAGAGTGCATATTGTTCTGTCCCAGGGCTTTGAGCTCTTTGATGTTGGGTGTCCTAAACAAAAATATTATAAAATATTTACAATGGAGAAGGGTTGAATCTCATTCAGCTCAGCTAAGGGATTCCTTATTTTGTAACATCTGAGGATTAGATCCCATTTTCCAACTGAATGATTTCCCGTGTTGCTCGCTAATGGATTGGATTTTATTTTAAATGAGAATTGTCCCATTTGAAGGACTGGGTCTAAAACCATTGAGCCATTATCAGCTGAAGGTGTCTATTTACCAACAGAATGTGTCTTAGGCTGTTTCCACGTTCTTTTCATGTTTCATGTTACATTGTAAACGTTTGATTAGGTTAGGTTTAGTTAGGGCTGGGTAATAAAACCATATATTTGAAGAAGAATTATGGCAATGTCATTTTCATCAATACCAATATAAATAAAGTCCAATATGTATCAATATAATGCTCATGCATTGTGCAAGCACAGAGCTCTCCTGAGATTTGTAAAATATTTTGCTGTTCTGCAAGTGTTTGTCATTCTCTGCTCATGAAGAAGAGTTCAAAACCGCAGCCTTTACTCAGGAACAAAAGTGAGGGTTAGGGTTAGGGTTAACTCAAAATAAATAATAATGTGACCTTCATGCTGATAATCAGCCCTACTTTTGGTTTTAAATTGCAATTAAGGGAGCCAATTAAGACTTCTGTTTTCATCACCTACTTGGGCTGCATCTGCCTACACTTGACATTGATTGTTTTGTTAACAGGTGTGTGTCAGAAGTTGTATTACCATATCATTATGGTATTAATACTAGCATCAACAACTTTAGGAGTAGCACTAGTTCGAATGCACCAACTGAATTTCCTTGTTGTTTTGAAGGTCCAGACCAAACAAGGTACAGTAGGTGTGAAATTGCCTTTACACTGAAACTAAGATCTACAGTATATTGTTTATCTTCTGAATTTAAGCAGGTGCATCTAGGATAATATGTGTGTGCCCCCCCCCCCCTATTTTTCTTTACATCATGTTTCTTTTGCTGTGCCCCTCATACCAGAGGCGAGATGGATCTGTTTATTTTCTCTGCTGGAGGTTTAACAGTTTCTGTGCTGCCCTACAGTGGTTTGCTCTATCCCACAGCTCCAATGAGTGGTAACAGTGTGTGCTCCACTCTTCACAGTACAAAGCCATGCTACCTGGTGCATGTCGTGACAGTTAAACACAAAACCCCACACTTCAATAAGTCTGCTTCAAATCACTAAAGCTCCAGTTCTTTTTTTCACCTGTACACACATTCAGGCACATTATTCTCCACACATCTCTGTCATTTTATTGACATGTTTTGTGGCCCACACACTTTTTATGTCTTATTTCTCTTGCTGTTTCTGTAGCATACCGGAGTCACAAGGATTTTTTCTCCAACTAACAGAAAGAAAACATTTAAACCAGAGTTATTATGACATTTTGATAAATAGATTAAACAGGTAAAAACAGTCCACAGTTTGAAAAACAAACCAGGCGTAGGTTTTGTCCGACAATGTGTTGTCTGTTCACTTCAATTACTTGCCTTTTTGTTTAGCAGCATTGACTACTGGGAGACACATGCAGTGACGCACACCACATAGTAGCTCAGTGTGTGGGTGGGTCTGTTTAGATTTGGTTTAACAGTATTTCACTTCACACATTTTCATAGGGATGAAGCTCAGAAGCACCTTGTACAGCAAAGCAAAATAAAAAAGAAACGCGGATTGAGTTTGAATACTGATTTTAAAATGTTTTACTTTATTAATGATTTGATCTCTTAATACACATAGATCTACAAAGAAATACATGGACCATAGACTAAGAACACCCCAATCCCACACCTCCAAGTCTTGGAAGCCAATGAGAAAATATTGAAAGACCCATATATCCTTGAAAATCACCTGTTTCTCAATGCGTGACAGATTTTTTCCCCCTTCTATGATAATAATGAGAATAACTCATTAGTGCGTAAACAGTCACCGGTCGGCAGCTTTTTCTCTTCTCGGTGTGACCTATACACACTGACTATGGTCAATTTCCATAATGTGATCCACTAAGGGGCCAGTTCTGCCTCAGAGACCTGAGCAGTGTTCTTCACTGTGTAGGAGTTCCCTCTGCAAACTAAGAAGCGGCATTTAGCTTTGTCACGATGTATAAAATCCCTCTCCCCACCGATTACGACTCTGGGAAGAAAACCACTGTTTTGAGCTTTTTTACGACTCAATATTTAGTAGCAATGATTTACTATTCAGATTTAATTCGATTTACTCATCTGTGTCCTGTTTACTAAAGAATGCACATCTCTCTGAACTCTTTAGATATTTAAATAGTTGGTTTGGACATTTTTAATTAACTCTAAATACCCAAAGGTGACCTGTTATAGGGGGCAGACACAGCTGCACCCAAATTCATCACGAATTCATCACTTTGTGTTACAGGGACGCCGGAGTGAGAACAGCAGGGGTCAAACTGACAATTAAAAATGTTCCTCCTTTTAAAGCCCTCTTGTGACTTGCAACAGATTGCAGTAATGTAGCTGTGAAAGCAAGCTAAATAATTAATTCCATGCACCAGTTTGAGACGTTTTTCTACAGGGAATCTTGTCCGCGGATGTTTTATGGCTGTTGTTTCTTCCTAATTATGTGGCGACTAAGTTTGCCTCTTAATAATAAATAACATTCATTATTGTCAATTTCGTCGTCAGTATTTATGGCCTATCACTGTGGTTGTGAATGAATATAAAGTGAACTGCAGAGTGTATAGCAGGAGGTTTTCTATTGTATGTATCACCTGAAGTAAATATAACTTATAACTTGTCTGTTCATTTTAGCCAGAATATAATGTAGATAAAATGATTATATGCACATAGTATTTGGCTGTTAGAATATTTGTATGGTCTGTAGTATTACTCACTGGTTATTGAAAGTCATTTTGTATCATTTCAGCTTTTCTTTTACTTTTAGACAAATTCCAAACAAAATGACTCTATTGACCAGATTAAAAGCTTTAATGAATGGACTCATTAGACAAAATGGTTTTATAGGTTGGTTGATTTCGTTGCTCATTATCCAACAATTTTACAATTAATAGCCATTTGCAATTCTTCACCATTTGTGTCATATTGAAATCTTGTTTTCTAAAAAACAATTTAGCAAAATTGTCTTATGTCAGGAATGGAATTTATCCTCCTCTTCTTCCTCCTCTGAAGTTAACCTAACAATTGCAACACAAAAGTACTACTGTGAGACATTTAGCTGTATTGGCACTCACTTACACGCACATATATATTTCAAATGCAGTCTCAGACATAACTTTGTGTAAAACCTTAACTTATAAATTGTTTGATGCAAATAACTAAATTGAATTTAGCTGGAATAAGCTAAAGTATAAACACGTATCTTCTCTTGACATGACAGTATGATCAGTAATATCATATTAAATAATAACAATACATCCGAGAATGTGTCAACATCATTGTATAAGAGTTAGAATTACATATTGAAAATAGAAACTCAACTTTCTCCCATACAGCGAATAGTCCTGTCTAAAAAAACACAGACATATATTGGAGTTCTGTAGCAGACTCTGAAAAACACAGAATTTAAACTGCAGACGCACTTAGGCAACCAAACCATTTTAACATTATTGATATAGCTGTGTGCGTAGGTGTGTTTGTTCATGTAAACACTGGCCCAGTGTTTATTGTCTGGAGCCATTTGACCAGCTCAGACGTAAAAAACGCTTACAACAGCAATGTTGTGTATTTGAATTTGTATGTGTGTGTACGTGGATGTATGCTACTATTGGGGGTTATAAAAGAAGTGGAGGAAGGACAGTGTCCCTCCTGCTTGTATGTCACTTTTAACAAGCTCTGAAATTTCCCTCTGAAATCCTATTGTCTGCTTCACGCATTGGGTGTTAATGTGATGGACACCAGAGAATGAAGGACAATTCTTAATTTAGTCAAATCATCTCTGAGCAGCTGTCAATCACATCAAGGGACATTTTTCTGGATTCATTTTTTAGGATCGCCTATTTATTATTTTTGCAACACTAATTCTAACCATAAAAAAGAACTAACACAGACTTCTTGCTGTCTATTTGATAAACCAGATGAGTAAAAATAACATATTTTAATTTGGGACACAGACACGTCCTTTTTTATTCAGCTACCAAGGATAATCAATTACTTTTGGATGAGCGAGCGCTCCTTCTGTCTTTGTGCGGTACTTTAGAGCAGAAGCAGAGAAGAAAGTGTCCTGACTTGACAAGTTGTCAACAATCGACTGTGTGTCTCTCTCTGTTTGTCACACCAGTGAAACAAAACAGCAGCAGAATACAGAGGCGGCCTTCAAGTCTGTATCAAGAGTGCACATCTGTCCCCATATTTTCTCGTACTTGAAGTAGCAATCATTTTTCACACTCTCACACACACACACGCATCATTGAACATTTAACTTAACACCCTTAAGCCTGACAGTTAAATCCTGCCCACATCATTCTCAACTGTGTCTTTTACCATAATTTGAACCTAATCCTGCTCTAAATCGAAAATTAAAATTCATAACAGTTTTCTCAATGAAAATTATAGTCTTCTGTTCATTTCTCAACTCATAGCTTTTACATTTGCAACACTGTGGCCACTTATCACCAGAGGTTTTCCCAAAGTCTAACAAATTGAATGTAGTAACCAGTGTCCTCTATGGAAATCCTCTATCCTCTATTTCCAAAGGCCCAGGTAACTTAGTAGTGTAGCTGGAGGGAGAACGGTCTAAATTTGTTTCCTCTTTAGTTCCTGTTGTAAAAAAGTCCCTGCTCTAAGGGTGGAAACCTTGTTATTTTAAAGCTTCGATTAAATACTGGAATGTTTATTATGTATCATGTGTTTCTTAGGGTTTGGTTCGATGTAGGCCCCCCAGGTCCCTTTTTGCCTGAGGCCTCCAAACTCCCACTCCTTCCAAAGGAACAAGAACTATTTTGGTGGAGTTTGCAGTGCTGCTCGTCACTGATTGGTTGAACACAAGCCAACAGCAACATGGCAAGTGAACGCAAAAAAAAACAAAACAATGCATTTAATTGCCATGGTGTTGAAGCAAATATAATTACCATGAAACATGTTGCTGCATTGTTGCTACGTGAAGGCCGTTGCTCTCAAACGTTCCCTCTCCTTTTCCACTCTGCCTCTCCTGCATCCATTCATTACATCTGAACAAAGGTCAGAGTTGTGCAGCAGTAAATGGAAAGAACAACGCAATGGAAGGAAGGCATAAAAAAAGGCTTTGGTAATTGAATTTTGGTTTTATGGCTCCAACATTCCTTGACCTCTAGCCCATGATAATAAAAAAAAAGCGATAATTTCAAATCACAATCAACATATTTTTTAACATCTTTTGGTGCTACATGCTTTTATGATCCCCCTCAAGTGACCCGTGTCTCTTTCATGACTCTGCCCTCCCTGTGGTTTGATTATTTTCGCATTCACTTCAGAACACCCATTCTCTGAAATGTAAATCTCAGCTATTCAGTGTGTCTCCGAATTTTCTGGTGAGCACACATCACACATACACCTACACGCATGAGTGTTTACCAGTTGTATATGAATGCATGGAGCGGAGTGTGTAGAAGAGGGAGAGAGAAGGGGAGTGATTGAGAACGATGAATAGCAACGGCAGAGGGTGATAACAGGGGCCCGGACTGTGTGACCTGTTATTCCGGCAGAAATCACGGTAAAACAGTGTAATGACAAAGTACTGCTAAATGCAGCATAATCACATGGCGCTGTGAATGTTCGTCTTCTTACCTTCCGAGTACCATCCAGGCCCCAGGCGTTCCAAATAACTCTTGTTTCAACCTTCGGCTCTGAATGCTTCTCTCCGCCGAGAACTCCTCTTCTCATTTTTCAGCTTACAGAGCTGAAGAAACATTTTCCCTCAAGTAGGCGAGGTAATTGCGTAGTTTATTTTGGACTTCATAATGTGTGAATCAGTACCAGCGTGATGATATCACTTTTGCTTGTTCACAGAGCTCCATGTCACCTAAGAATCTCTTTATTTCTTTGCTATATACAGTGATCAGGCTCCAGAGTTGGAGTTTATCCGCAGTGTGAAATCATTGCCAGTTAAATAGAACAAGAGTGCGAGCTTAAGATGCAGTCAGTGACTCAAACATGCCTTGGTGGATGTAACAAGTGAGAGGCAATGCATTAAAAGTAGGTGGCTTATTCAATTTCAGGACCCAGAGGTGTTTTCGAGAAAACTGACTGTGATCATGAACAGAAGACTTGTTTGTGTGACAGAGTTCCACTGCTGCAGTTACAGTTCAGTATTCATAACTTCAGCATTTTAGTGTATTTTAACATATAGTCATTATGATTTGCTGTGCTTCATTGGTTTCACTATATCTCAGGCTTGTGACAAATCGAGTATTATCTAATTTATTTATAGCTCACTCATGAGATTGAAACTAAACTCAAAAGGAGACATAGAGTACATGTCTTAATCAATCTCAAGACAAGTTGTTAATATTGTTCAACAAAACACATTATTTGCCCTCTACATTGTCACATTATAACATTTTCTAAACTTATCAGCAGGTCGAAATCCTCTTAAATAAATAAAGTCGTCTGGGAGAAAAATAATTGTCTGTGGTCCTCACAGGACTGTAATAAACACAACTTATCATTTCATTCTGACCAAATGAAATGATTAGCTGGTGTACCTTAGGGCTGCTGCACACTAGAGGATAATCGGGCTGATTTTAGACCCAATTTGACACTTCCGACAATCGCGGGGGAGTTCCCGACTGGAGGTTAATCGGTTCCGATTATCTGCCCAAATAATCCTGAAGTGTGGGGGGGTTTACAAAACTACAGATCGGAGCCTCCCTGATCTCTAATAATTGGACAGAAACCCGCAATTGCAAGAGAGAGAGAGAGAGAGAGAGAGAGAAAGGGAGAGAGAGAGAGAGAGAGAAAGGGAGAGAGAGCTGACCGTGAAGCATCCCCGGATGTTGCACACTCTCGTACAGCTGTGACTAAAAGCAACAATACATTTCCAACTTACCTCCAGCTCGCGCTGCAAAATCCATTAGACAATTCCACCTTCTCAGCCATGATTTCATCCATGTTTAGTTTTTTTGCTGCAAAACCGAACACACAAAGTTGGTCCTCCTCCATGTTTGGTTGTGTTCCCCTCTACAGTTGAGAAGGTGGTGGAAATCTGTTGGAAGCGTGAAAGAGATGAAAGAATCCCATATTCAGGTTTTATTAACCCATCTCTGACATCTGATGAAGGGCTTCTGATTGGACATTTTAAAGATTGAGATGAATGGCTCAAGGTTAGCATGTCAGGCTGTGATAGGAAGAAAAGAGCGAATTAGCTGGTGGGGCTTACAGATAGCGGGATCATGGGCATGCGGAAGAATTCCTGACTGTTGCTTTCGCTTAGCCTCATGTGTGCATATGGTTGAGCAATAACTGGAGATCCCAAAAAATACCTTGGTCTCAGAGATCACATAAAACAGGAGACTTCCTTGCAACTTCATAAGCCATCAAGTGTCCCAGCCCGTCAGGATTGGACTTTTTATTATTTGTTTAATCATCCTGAGTCATTTCTTTGAAACCAAAGCCATTATTCACACCCTCTTTTTTTCTAACAAATCCTAAAGCCATGCCTTCAGAATAAAAGTAATTGATACAGAACAAAGCCTTTTTCTGGAGACTCCTGCTCCAATCCAGCTACTTCCTGCTATTTCAGAAGCCTGTAGGGTATTTAAGGTCTATGAAGTTGCAGTTGGAATTCTGGTGAACTTTTTGTATGGGAGGTCACACTCAGCTAATCCTATTTGTAATCAAGGCTTTCTTCTTTCTCTGGTCCAAGAAAAGGGCCATGTTGTCTTTGGAGCAATCACAACCCCAGCCTATCGCCCGGGGGTCAAGCTGTGGAGTTATTTACCGTATTAAGTATGCCTGCTTGGTTTTGTTGTTTGAACCACGCTCGCCATGCTTTGATGATTAGCCCGTGGCTTTGTTTCTACATCAAGGCTGCTCTTGTCGGAGTGCGGTTGTAGGAATTGTTGAGATGTGCGATAACTGCTGTTGTTTAGATGTTTGGATTAAGGGTACAAGAGATTAATGTGTTTTCTGGTCCAGGTGATTTATGTCATGTTTCTGTTTAAGCCACCGCAAAAAGCCCTGTCTTTAAGTCTTATCTTTGAAATGTTACTTGTAACCTAATGCATGGAATTTCACTTTGTCCTGCTATTAAGACGATTAATCCATTGCTGTTTGTCCTTGTCTCTCTCTCTCTCTCTCTCTCTCTCTCTCTCTCTCTCTCTCTCTCTCTCTCTCTCTCTCTCTCACACTCACTCTGTAGCCCCAGCAGAGCCGTTGCTGTGCAAGTTTGCTGATGGAGGCCAAAAAAAGAGGCAGACCCAGGTCAAGTATCCCCAGAATGGCAGACCGTGGACACGGGATGGAGAGGTAAGGCTTACAGGTTTATTTAATCATCAATACCGGCTCACCAGTACCCGTCGTATAAGACTTCCTTCATCAGCCGCTGCAAGATATTATTAAATCATAAGTGGAGGGGGCCATTGTAACACAAGAACCATGTCCTTCAGCCAGTGTTGCACGAAATAATCATTTTTACCCTCTGCCACTACAAAAGAAAGCAACATAGATTTTTCCTCAGGCAGAATTATGCTGCAGCAGACATTTCTTTAATCAACAATAGCCCCTCGCTTCTCACAATCAGAGTGAGTGCAATGTGTCTTCTGAGAGTGGATGTCCAAGAGGAAATAGTTAAGTTAACGAAACCAAAAAGTGATGTTGTTCTAACTTAATCACAAGTATGAGTAGAGTATATCCACAAACCTCTTTTAAGCCTTTTTCCTGCTCAACTTTCTAGCAAAAGCATAACAGTAATTATATCATAATAGAAATGCTGTTGCAATAACTGCAATGGATTGTATTGGAGCGTTCCACAGCAGTGTCTGCAGCTGCTTCACAGAAAGTCTAAAAAGTCACCTTTCTCATACATTTTAAATATCTAGCCGATGTTCCCTTTGACATCAGTTCCTTTTTCACATTTATAACAGAGTATAAAATCTGAAAAGCTTGACAGGCCCCCCTGCAGGGTTATTATCAGCTTTCATATCCAAATAACATACTGAAGGCTGAATTAGAGATGCTGCTGACAGTATGAAAGCTGGCATATACAAAAGTTATTAAATTTAAAATATACGGTTATTTTGCGAGACCCCAATGCCAAGTTATGTTTCCTTTTGTCGAAACTCGCACTTCCAGTCTGTCATCTGCGGGAGAAATGAAAACCTTGTGCACCAGACTGAAAGCAGATTGAGTGTTGCACAATGCCGCAAGTTCAGACCTTGTTAGTGTCGATACCAAAGCTTTAATTCAAAGAACAAGGGAAAGTGAAGAATAATGTCGCCACCCACACTCTGATTGCAGTTTTAAATGGTTTCCCAACCATGTGCATTACATGGAGGCTGGGAAAGAGAAGGGTAGTCAAGTGAAATGAAATGGAACCAGGCTGAAACAACTGTGCGCCGTAACAAGAGCTGCCACAACAGAAACAGGATGCCACGGTGCATGTGTGTTTGACTTTTGTGTTTGTTGCAGACACGGATTGCAGCTTTCATTTCTTTAGAGCCAAGAAATCTCCCCAGGGCTTAGTTAACATTAGAGGCCTCCGTGTTTAGTGATTCTTTCCTGTGTCCTGTCCTGAATTGTCAGCTGGACTTAAAATAAATGGCACGTGCTTTCAGCGGGATACCTCGCACATTTGTCAGTGGCCCAAGTCCTGACAAGCCCCACTTGGCGTTGAAGAGGAAAAGCATCCCTTCAGAGGTTTCTGCATTTGTCAGCGCCACGTCTCAGAGTCCAGGCAGACTAATAGACACATCTGGCTGGGGAGGTGCTCTGAGGGGCCTCACCGCGTCCGCACACTCAGTCAGCCGACCCTAATCTCCCAGAATCCCTCACTCGTAAATGAATCTGACCTTGGCCTTGATTATGAGACAGTGGGCCCCTGGGTACAGCCTTTGTGGGCCCCTCACCCCTCCTGCAACAGACCTAGACACCCAAAGAAGAGGAGGGTGCACCCACACTGTGTGTAGTTGTCTCTTTTTTTTGGGGGGGGGGGGGGTTGATTTGCATTTCTTTCACTTTTAAACATTTTACAATCATTTTCTTTCTCTGTTTTGTGTCCTTTTGAAATCTCCTGTTAGTCTTTGTAGTCTCTTTGTGTCTCTTTATAACCGTTTTGTCTTTTTGTAGTCATCACTTTTGCCTTTTTGTGTCCTTGTAGCCATCTTTTTGCTGTTTTCCTCTTCTTTGTAGCCTTTTGCATTGTCACTTTGTGTGACCTCATACTATCTGTCAGAAAATGGACATTTTGTGTTTCTTTACAATCAAGTTGTTGTTTTATGTTCTTTTGAAGCCATCTGCGTGGCTATTTTGTGTCTTTTTGTAATCATCTTTTTGTCTTTTCTGTCTCTTTTTGTAATCTTCTGCTTTAGCCATTTTGTGTCTCTTTGTAGCCTTTTGTGTCTCTTTGAAAGCATCTGTTTTAACAATTTTCTGTCTCTTTGTAGCCATCTGTTAGTATTTTGGTGTCTCTTTGTAGCCTGTGTGAGCCTCTTTAAAGTCGTTTGTGTCATCGATTCGATTTGTGACTCTTTGTAGCTGTTCGGTGTCTCTGTCACTGTTTTGCGTTTCTTTGTAGTTGTTTGATTGACTCTAACAATGAGTGGTAACTGTCAAACAGAGGTTTCTGGTCGAGGGCCCTTCTGGAGGTGTCCTTACATGCTTCCCTCTGGAAACATGTGGTTTTTGCTGAAGATGAAGGAAACTTAGACGACAGGATGCAACATCAAGATGCTTCACAGAGCTGATCTCTTCTAGCTCTGGCACAGAACTCCTTTTTTGACCAAAGATAATTCAATAACTTGTCAAGGAATCAGTGAATACAAATATTGCTCAGGGTGAAGGATAGAATTATTGTGTGTGATGTAAATTTGTACCTGCTTCAAATCTGATTTCTGTTAGAGGGCTGGTATGAGAATGAATCTCTGGCTTTTTAATGATTAATTTTTGCTATTTGATGTCATCAATTTCTGGCAGTCCTTTTTTATTGCTTCTGCAGTTTATATTCCCCCCCCGTCCTGGCAAGGAACAGCGTTTGGGGTAAAACCAAACATCGCAGCAGAGTTATGCATCAGGGCACACTTTCAACTCATGTGCCAATTTGGAGAGAAGGGCCTTGTGTGGAATATAGAACAAATAAAATGACTTTTGTATTGCTGGAGATATAAGAGGAGGGGGACCGACGACGGAGGGACAGACAGAGAAGGAGAAAAATAAAGATGAGAAGACTTAAAAAAACACAATTGATATTTTAAGTTTATAAGTGGATGAAGATGTTCATTAATTCACACATGATAGAAGAAATGAGGCACAGAAAGAAAATAGTCATAGAGAATAGAGCCTGGACTTAATAGATACTACATCTGATGGAGAGGAGGAGAGTACAACTAAAATACACTTGTGTAGCTTTGTGTTGACTTTCTTCTCATACAGATTTTATGCAGCTGGAGAGCTTTTTGGCCACTGTTAAATTCCCTAACAGATTTCTGCTGTGACAACTACAGGCTGTGTATATAACAGCTCAGAAAAGCGGCTTTCAGACATGCAATTAAATCTGGAGAACCTCTGGACATTCTCCAGAGTTTCTCCGGCCAGTCCACTTGTCAGAACACCACAGAATGTCCTAATGAGCTGATGTTAGAACACAGCAGAAGATCCTCAGCAGGATTCAAAGTGAGCGAGAGGGTGTGACGATGACGTTTCGAACACATGATGGACACAAAAAAGGAAAACACAGACAAAGATGTTAAGAGAGCTTTTTGTGATAAGGGCCAGTGCCGGCGATGATGTGCTGTAAACAAGAACATGCAAACTCTGCAGCGGTATCAATACGTTACATCCTGTCTCTGCAAGCTGCTCCACCCCTCACCTGAACTCTCCGGAGATTTTTGTGTTGTTGTGAATGCATCGGGGAACGAATGATTTCAGAACAAACCAGAAACTTTTATGTTTCCTTATTTACCTCCGATTGTCTCTTCTCTGCTCCTTTGTGCGTTCACAGTTGGGAGTAACTGACTCATTTCACACGATATGTAACATCTTCATCTGAATCAGCTGGGCTGTCACCTTCATGGGGCCCAGTGTGGATTTATGTCTGTTTCTCTCTGTGTGTGTGTGTTTTTTTTATTGACACAATGTTAAACATAAGTGGAGCGAACAGCAGAAATGACCGAGTTTGGTTTGAAAAGAGAAGTTTGTGGCATTTGTTTCATTGCTGACAGCTCATTATCATGAAGTCCATTTTTATTTTGATGATTTTTTAATAACCAGAATCTTTTAGTAAAATAGATACGATGAAACTTTAAAAAGGTTTGCCCAATAATAGACTAAGGAGCAGTTCGTTGTTTTACATAGCTAAGTGCATTGTGCCAGGAACTTTTTGTGTTGCTGCATACAGTATCTTCTATGCAAGATAATAACAGTTGCCCCTCTTTTTCCTTTGTGTGGTAATTTTTCTGTGTTTATTTTTGAACATGACACATAGTTTGAAGTGGCTCGCAGGCTCACACATAATCATTTTACTGTTAAGTGCTTTTAACAGACTCATTTGGGAATTTTGGGCGACAGAGGACATCATCCATTGTTCTTTATTTAGCAGTTCTTTGTATATTTGGTGAATTTAAAGACAAATTGTGTGCTCAGTGTTTATTGTACATCATGAATCACACCTTCCATCTCCAGTGTCTCCCTCTCTCTCTACATTCATTACCCTTGCTGGCTTGACCATTAGTCATATGCAGTATTACTAAATCAGTGTTTTAATGTCAGTTGACAACACCGATAGTTTACATGTGAAACTCTTAATAATTCTTTCTAAGTATTTTAACCTGTGAGTTTGTTTGTTTATCTTTTCCTCCAGAGTGGCATGGCGTTGACGTATGATCCCGCTGCGATGCAGAACGGGTAGGTGGACAGTTTTCATCACAGGGTTACAAGCTGTTTCTGCAACGTGTGCAAACGTAACTTTTTTGATTCACACTCCTCGTCAAATATGTAAAGCAAATACAAAAAATGCTGAAGTCCTGATATCGGCACCTGCAGATGAGCCTTTACGAAACTGACACATGATTGAGCAAACCTGTATGTGGATCAGCCAACCATCAGCACGCTTATCTACAAGAGCACATGTTGCAAATGAGTAGAATACATATGCACACACACACGCACTCTCTCTCTCTCTCTCTCTCTCTCTCTCTCTCTCTCTCTCTCTCTCTCTGTCTTTCCTGCTCTCGCCCTCATTCTCTCATCTGACTCTCATGCAGGTTGAGCGTGTATTTATGCATACAAGCTGTCAGACATGTAGGTTTTGATTGCCGACAGGGAAGTTGGGTGGTGTTGCAGAGCCGCTGTAAGACTTTCATCAGCCAAGGCTATCTGCAGTGCTCCCAGGCTGAATGCACAGAGCAGAGTGTCTGCCTGCCTGTTTCAGGGGGGAAATTGGAGATCGGTCCTGTCTGCTAGGAATGCTGCTGGTGATGCGATCCCAGGAGATGCTTCCCTCCAGCTCTGTGCTTCTCTTCTCCTCCGCCTTGTCTACTCAGTCCTCCTTCCTCTTTGTTTCCCCGCTTTGCCTCTTCTCCCTCTTCTTTACTCTTGTCCTGTTGTGCTCCATGAATTGTTACATCCCTTCCCTTTCGTCATATCACCTCTAAACCTGTCTACCTGCCTGTCTGACCATGTGCCGTTTTTTGCTGACTGTGTGCAACCATTTTTCTCCCTCCCTTCTTTGCCTTGTTGTCTTGTTTAGTCTCTTTCTTCTTGCAATTCCCACTCTCCATTTCCAAGCATCTGCTTTACTTTTTGTCTATCCTGGTGACTCAGTGCACGTGCGCGTGCTCGTGCATGCATCAATGCATGCTCACACGCGAGCATCTGTGCGCTGGCGGTGCTTAAGCCCTCTCCGACCTCTCTTCCGAGGTCATCTGAGCTCCTTCCGGCCAAGCACTAAATGACTGCGAAATGCTAATGCAGCTAATTAGAGAGGCGCAAAGCAAGGGGAGAAAGGAGTTGAATAAAAAAAGAGGGGGCCAGGCGGGGGTCAAGAGGAGGGCAAAGGCAAAAATAAAGTCAGCCCAAGGAGAGGGGAAGGGTATGAATCAATTACAGGTTTGTCAGTCTCTTCAAGCTCGAGGACGGCTGGTGTTTAGTGTCTGATGCCAATCTGATGTTATTGGAAACATGTGTCCCAACTGGCCAGACTGCTTTGGCTTGTTGCCTGTCCTCTCTATTTGGAGGCTCTTTTTCTCTATTTCTCACCTCTTTTCTGGTCTGCCTGTTTTCCTTTTGTTTCTCCCTCCCTCCATGCCTCTGTTCTTTGCTCTCTTTCTCTGCCGTTATATCTTTCTTCTATCTCTCCTGCCCCCCCCCCCCCCCCCCCCCCACACACACACACACACACACACACACACACACAGTATATTTTAGCCCGCTCACTCACATCTCTGCTGAAAATTCACAGAGGTCGGCATTAAATCATTTGCTAATTTTTCAGGGCAAACTCCTGACAGTGCGACTAGGTCACACCAGGGATTCACAAAGAGGTTTTAAATTCAATCCTGTCTTAATGTTCTCTTCGCAATTACATGTTTAGTGTATTGTTTAAACAGCTGCGCTGGAGTCCCTATTGACAGCGTGCTGCTCAAGGCTAATAGCCTCCATCAATAACCTTGGATCTGTCCTCTACCTACTATTTCTCTCTCTCAATACACATCACTCTAATGAAAAATACAATAAACACAATCAGAGAACCATATTGAATAACCTGGTTGCATTTGCTCATTTGTATTCATCAGTGACAGTAATACACTATCTCTAATGTGAGTCATACATTAATTGTACAGTCAAAAAGATGGATCCACAGAGCCGATCCGTAAAGGACTTTTTCTTTCTTGTTTGTGATCATCACATGTTCCAGTTCTCACTCTGACTTAGATCCATACCTGTCCAGTCTGTTCAACTCAAGTGATGTCAATGGTTGAATTGTATCGATAAAGCAGATGTGCAGTAGCTCAAAGAAAACAATGCCAATACAGAATGATTGTGTTACGGTGAACACTTGTGGTTTCCATGGAGGCTACATTTAAAGGGAAAGCTACGGAGACATGGAGAGAAGCCAGAGGTCAAAGGTGTGAAGGGAAATATAAGAAAAATCTCTAATGGGGAAAAAGCTCTTTGAGCTGCATTTCTTGTATTAAAGGTGCTATACAAATAAAGTTTTTACTATAATTATAATTGATGATAACAACAATATATATTGCTTATGATTTACTTGTCTATTTCCAAATAAGTTAACCATGTTATATTTTTGAAAATTAGGGACTAACCTCAATCTACTCTTGACCTTAACCTCTACTCTTTATGGACAACTAATGTTCAATTCAATCAAGAGTATAAACTGCATCTTTGGCCTCTACCTAGACCACAATCATAGCTGAGAAGAGAGGGTCATCCACTAACCTGAAGGTCTATTCCACCCTCACAACTACATGTGTTCTTGTCGCAGCCATTCATCTGTACATTTTCTTTCTTTGGCTTGTTGCTGAGCCCCAATTTATCACAGAATGTTGTATATTATATTATAAATAACACAGAGAAGAACACAGGAATGGAATAACATAAGATAAAAACGTTGCATATATTTGGCAGTGGTAGTTTGGAGAAACCTTTAAGTAAACCAACAGCGTGCATGTTTTTTTAAGGTGCTTTTATCCCCCAATTAAGCAACACTTGATTTGTGGCAAGTGCCTTTTTATACAATCATGGCTGTTAGAAGGAGATAGGGGAGGGTGTCTCTCTCTCTCTGCCTCTGCCTCTATCTCTCTCTTCCTTTCTTTCACTCTCTCTCCCTCCCCTCCCTCGCTCCATTATTCAGTCAACAGACACTTGGGGATCGATCGGGCACAGCAACACGGCCTGGCGGATGAAACATGTCCTCTCTAGGTACACAATGATAAATAAAGCACCGTGAGCCACAGCATTCTACCACTGCAGCGTTTGGGGGGGATGAAATGGAAAAAGAGAGAGAGAGAGAGAGAGAGAAAGAGACAGCAAAACCAGAAGGGCAAACAAAGGCATAGAGAAGTAAACAGAGTACAAAATGCAGATGTTAAAGATGAGATGCAGCCTTCCCATCAAAGTGGAATTATGCGTGTGTGCATTAAAGGCGATACTGAAACATTTCACCCACTCACACATTAAGGTGATAATTCGTTATTATGCATAGCAGCGGAGCAGACTCCTTTGTAACATGATGTGCACTCCGGTGCAGTGTCAAGTCTCATTCTCAGACGTCTTTGATGATGTGGCACAGAGTGAAGCTGCAATATTTATTGTTCCTGAGACAGCCTTGATGATGTCTGATCCATTTTCTCAGCGGCATCTTGAAGTGCACTGGGTGGTTGAAAAACAAAGAGGTACAAAAGGCTGAGTTTCACCTTTACATGTGGAGAGCTAAAGCCGTGTGTGGAGCTTTTTGACCGACGTTACATTTTTGTCCAAATTATACGTTTTTGTCTAATTGCCTTCTATCAGTTTTATCCCATTTATATGAATTTGCTGACAAAAATGTCAGAATCAACTAAATTTCCTTGTTTCCTTCCATAGGTATTACTCCTCACCGTACAGCATCTCCACCAATCGGATGATTGCACAGACATCAATCACACCCTTCATCGCTGCCTCTCCCGTCTCCACGTATCAGGTGGGTGGATCCTGTCTCAGCTCCTCTAGTTTATGTCCAGACTTGTGGAGATTTTCTAGTTCCTCCAGACGACGACCATTTCAAACAGTGCCGGTGGCGACAGGCAGTTGGGACACTCGCTGTCTCATAAAAGATAGAAGTTGTGTGTTTGGATCGATAACTTTACAGCTAAAATTCTAATTACTTGAATCTGGTCCAAGGCAACATTGCAAAGCACCTAAAAGTTCCAGCGTCTGCCATATTTCTTGACTTCCTGCCTAGCTGTCAGATTTAGCAAAGCAACTAATGCTCTCAGTCCGACACAGCTCCAAAATGGCATCCCATGGGCATATACTGCAACCTGCTAGCACTCTGTTAGCATCTTAAGTAAGGTTAGCAACTCTGTCCTCCTGTTGAAGTGATGCTAATACATACAAGGTTGCTTTTATACAACACAAACCTATATATTTGTAACCTCTTTTTAAAGATGTATGTCTTCGCCAGGAACCAATGGGATTTGAGTGCCTCTAACAGCAGGAGTCTAAAAGTATTAGGTGACGCACATACTCATAGATGTTTTTTATCTTTTCGTCGGAAGTGCTGAGAGTTAGAAAATGATAGAATGACAGCTGCTATATCTTCAGTGAAGTTAAGAACTCTTGTAAATAAGTTTATGTAAAAAAGCTTCTTATTGGACTACCATAAAACTCGGTGGAAGGATACGCATTGGGTGAGGAAAGAACCCATTCAATTGTGATGCAGACCTAGAACCAGGAATTTTTAAAAAACAGAAGCACGTTCTTCAACATTGCGAGGTTCTGAATGAAATGTGGATCTGGAAGAAAACAAATCTGGGATATTTATGAGTGTGTGTGATTTGGTTCCGATCAAAATAAAAATTGGATCTCGTGAATTTCAATTTGGTTTTATTTTATTTTATTTTTGGACTGTTGGATCTTGAGGGATGTATGCACTCTACTGAGTGACCTTCTAGTTTCAAATGGTCCTTTCAGGTCAGGAAAGACTTTAAGAAAGAGCAGTCATCAGCTCCCTTGGATTTAAAGCTGAGTTCTCACTACACCATTTTCAGCCGGATTTGCCAGTTGCCCAAGAGATTTGCAAATCGCCGACAAAGGCCCCCAATCGGCGCTCGATTGGCAGTCATCAATTGCTATGTGTGAAATTTTCAAAGATGCAATCAGATTTCCAACGGGCTCGAAAACTAGTCAGAGTCGGCGACTTCTCTAGCCAACTCCAGCCAATCAGAGTGCAGGACGGGGTTAAGGTGGTGAAAGTGCCTTTAGTAGTTAGATGCCCCATTATTTTTTACTCAACACATGTCTGTAATTTCGTCCCTTTATTTGATTCTCAGTTTGTAAAACCTGTAGAAGAGAAAGAGAAAGAGAGGTCCTCCCCCACAGGTTTCCCCACATACAAAGAACTGCTGTAAATGAGAAAGACGAATGCAAAGACACATCTTCACCTGAGCTGAATGACATGAGACACAATCAAATCCTGCTTTGCGAGGAGGACACGGGAAGGTGTTAACCTGCCTTGTGTTACTTCAACTCCCCACAGACAGACGGAGATAAGCGGACATACACATGCACTCACATTACTCTAAAACCTACACACACATACCATACCTTACATGTGACAGAGGAGTCTCCAGGGACGTGTTTCTCCTCATATTAGGCTCGGGCAGTGGGCAGCAGTATGAGATGAAAGTGGTGATTTGTGGCCAAGTCAGACTTTGATGATGAAACCGACACTGTGAAGCAGTAATTATTAGACTGTATTGCTCTCTGTGGTCTTCATATCCTCTTATAATTACAACATAACATACTGTATAGTGGACCCTCAGTTACGGCTGTAATATTCACTGCCGCAGGGACTGAGGCTCTGAAATGGGCTTGTAAAGACTAAGCTAATGATTAATTTTCTCTCTTCTCCTCTTTGGTTTTCTCATTTTCGCTCGCTTCCTGTCATTCTGTCTCACAATTGTCCTTCTTTATGTTCCCTCTTCCTCAATTCTTCACCCACTTATAACAATCTTCTTTTTGATCTTGCCTCTCCTCTCATCTCTTCCTGACCTCCCTTCTGGATCCTCCTACTCATCCTACTCATCCTCTCCGTTCTTTAATTACTTTATTTTTCTCTTCCTTCCTTTCTGTCCACCCTGTGTCTTTTTTATTACTATTTCCTTCGTCATCTCTAATGATACTGTCGTCACCTCTTCTCTTCTCTTCTCTTCTCCTCTCTTCTCTTCTCTTCTCCTCTCTTCTCTTCTCTTCTCTTCTCTTCTCTTCTCTTCTCTTCTCTTCTCTTCTCTTCTCTTCTCTTCTCTTCTCTTCTCCTCTCCTCTGTCCACAGGTCCAGAGTACATCTTGGATGCCACATCAACAGTATGTTATGCAACCCACAGTAAGTTTTTGAACAAGCCATAATTATGATTATATTTGAATTGAATTGTTCAATGTCTTCAGATTTCTTTTTCAATCTTACATTTCAGTGCTAATGTTGGGCTGTCACTAACACTGGTAAATTGGTATAAATCACTGAATAAATCCCCAAAATAAAAGAAAAAATGACACAGTTTCTAATAAGAGTAGCAGAGCATGACAGAAAAAACTGTCGCCCCACATCTGAGTCCTGCTCTGCTGAATCAGCCTGTGAATAACCTCCTTACAGCAACTACAAGAGCTCAGCAGAGCCAAGTCTGAAATCCATTATAAAAGGCTGCTCCCTGCTGGTTTGAAATAAAACTGCAGGTTCAGAGAAGTGTAATGGTGAACATACAGTATGAACTGATGTTAAAGTCAATTTAAACAGGAAATTATTGATCTGATGTATACAAATTTACATATAATCAATAAACAAAAATAATTTGTTAATAAAACATTGTGGACCCCACTGTATGGACTCAATATGATACAGTATGATACATTACTCGTCATATAACACATCCAATGCTTCCTGAGCTCAGTACAAGTACACAACAACACACAAGTGCTCACAGCTTTTAGTAAAACATAGAAATGCGTTAAAACACACCCACACATACAGTGACACATAGAGTCACATATATTGACTGTGTGTGTAGGTGTACACTCACCTACAGATTCTCCGTCTTCTTCTTCTCTCATACGCACTCACACACAAACATAACCTTGAAACAGACGTCAAGGTTTTCCCTTATTTTAGCCACAGACGGTTACAGCTATAACAACAACCTCCACAGAGTTTGCTGTGAGCCCCCAACCGATGTCCTCACAGCAGCTACACAAACATGTAGTATAAATCCCTACACTTTCCTCTAATCCACAGATTTACGTTTAATTCTGTAGATGTGTTTTAAAATTGGTGCATGTCTCATATGAGATAAACTGGTTAATTAACAATAGACTAAATAAGTAATAGGCATAATAGATTCATGTTGGGACTGTAAAGTGACCTTGAAAGAAAAACAGATGAAAATAAGCAATCAACATTATATTATTGTTATTATTCCCATATGTTCATTTGTTTACTGGTTTTCCCCATGTGTGGTCTACATTATGATATAAATGATTTTAACATGAGCTCTGGAAAGAACCTGTTGACCTGGAAAAGGTGCATTTGATTTTATACACATGGGTTTTAATTAAACCTGTTCTCACAATATCCTCTACTTGGACTGGGTTAATATTAAAATGGAACAAATTCATGTCACTGTTGGAAAAAGGATTTTCATATTTTTGGGTAAATTATCTGTGAGTCAGAAAGGTAAGTGAATCAGGAATCCTGTTTCAAACTCCTCTTTGTGTGGAGTTTGCATGTTCTCTCCATCTCTGTGTAGGTTTTCCTTTCACAGTCAAAGACATGCAGATTGGGGTTAGGTTAATTGGAGACTTTAAATTGTCCCTTGGTGTGAATGTAAGTGCTGTTTCTCTGTGTATGTTGGCCCTGCCATACACAGGTGACCTGTCCAGGGTGTAGCCCACCTCTCATCTCATGTCAGCTGGGTTTGGCTCAGCTAACCCCCCACGACCTTGAAAGGATGAGCTGTATCAGTGGTTCCCAAACTCTGGGTCGGGACCCTCAGGGTGGTCGCGAGTGACAGATGTAGGGTCACAAGATAATTTAGAGAGAAATCCAAAGACTATTTCTCTTTAAATTTCAGTATCATATTTTAGCCATAATTGTTCCAAAAGCTAAAAGATAGGCACTACTAGTTAAATCCAAAATAAAATCATGCAAATAATCAACCTTTTGATTTTCTTTGTCTCATGGTTAATTAACAGTACCACAGGAAACACTGCAACATGTGAACGAAGATGATTGTGAAATTACATTTAATATCTCTTGAAATAATGAGGGGTCACATGTCCCTGGTTATTTTGGGGAAAGTTGGAGAACATCTGGTTTAGATGATGGCTGGATGGAGGAAGTAGGGTTATCAGTCACGAGATGTTTGCACATGAGAATTTCAGTTATCCTGACCATCATGGCTGACAGGAGCTTTCAGACACAGCACATTATGAACTGCATTGGCATCCCATGATGACACAGTCTTTTTGTAATGGAAGATTAACACTAAAGCATCAGTATCTGTTTATAGAAAATAATGTTGATGATAGTCAAGACTGATTTCATGTCCAGATTTTTCTATCTCGTGGCAAATGTTGGTGAGTTGGTTTGGCTAACATCCACCGACTATTTTATTCCTGAAAAATGTGATGATGCCCGTTTGAAATAGACAGAGGTTCGGGGTTTAGAGGAGTAGAGCCCTGCACTGAATTTCTAAAGCGAACATGGTCCATATCAATAGTTAAAGTTGTTCCTAATTCTGTTGCTCCTCCTCTCTGTCGTCCTCTCTTCCTCTGTCTCCCTCTTTGTGTCTATCTGCCAACTGCTAAAAACGTTCTGTTTTCATGTCTGATTAAAATTATGTCTCTGAGAGAGGATAATGCCCCTCTGTAAATGTGTTTTCAAACAAATGTCCCGTCTTATTATTTGGCAGGCCACTCGATATGGCTTCCTTCGTCTTGGTGAGAAGACAGAGAGGGACAGAGATAAAAGAGAGGAAGGAATGAGGGATTTGGAGAAAGAGAAAGTGAAGAAAGCGGCTGCATTCTGACAGACAGAGGACGGGGGGGGGAGAGAGAGAGGCAGGCGCGTGGGGAAGGAGAGGAAAGAAGGGATTACAAAGAATAAATTGAGAACAAAGAAAAGAAAACAACGGCTGCAAAAGCATGTCTGGGCCGTGTGTGCCTGTTCCCCAGCCTTGTCTCTGCATAGTCAAAATCCCTGTTAGACAACAAAGGGCGAGAGCTAGTCATTGTATTTCCTGGATACAGAGGAGCTCGGCATATTAAATCTGCGTCAGGGAGGGAGACTGGAAGAGACACTGTGGCTTAATTCGGTTCCTATGGCAGCAGAGGCTTCTTCCTCACTGTTGCACCACAGTTAATGAGCGGGGACTTCGATTAACGGCGTGCACTCATTGACACATATAGAGCGACGCACACGAGCGCGCCTCTTTTAATCGCTCCGTCAGATTCTTACATGCTAATTTGTCAGGTTGCTATGTGTGTCGCTCACACACTCTCACAGATACACACTACACACCCGGTTGCTGAAGGAACGAGTGACCTTACTATGTGGTTAGAGTAAGAGACATTAAAACAGTGATATGTTCTGTTTTCATTCCTCTGGAATAAAGAGAGGGCGCACACACTTAGACGACTGTGTTTACAGACAGACACAACACAATTCAAATACACACGCACGCACACAAGCACACCTATACACACACACACAGTGGAGTGCCTTAAGGACTGTATTCCCGAGCCTTGGTGGGATGCCCAGATTACTTGAACTCCCTGTCTTTACATCTTAATTAGTGAGAGGATGGCTTTGTGCATAATTACTCACAAATCCCCCTACAGGAAATTAATGCATTACCCTAACCATGCATAGCAAGACAGACAAGGAAGGCGGCTTATTGGGGAGGGATGTAATGAGACATCCAAAGAATTGGGATTTCAGGTCTTCCTGAGTTAAATTGCCGTGTTAAACCCATTTGAGGAGACAAAGGGGTTGAAGGAAGCACAGTTCACGACATATCTGAGCCTGCATATATGGCACAATACTCACTTTATCAATGCTGAGATCCTGTGTTTGCAGAGCTATCACCCATGCGTGCAAGCAGGTGTCTCTTTTTTGCTCCATGTTGTCCAATAAAATTCCTGTGGGCTTTCGTGCATTAAGAAACTAAAGTTGAGACAGAGAAAAACGGGTGTGTTCCCGCTTTCGGGAAACCATTCATGTAGAGCAATACAAACATCTGCTTTTCAGAGCACGCCACCTGCGAGAGAACAAGCAGCTATTCATCGCAACCGGCAGCGGTTAGTGGTTTTCTCTCAAACTGGCATCATTATCAGTAATACAGTGCATTTGATGCTGCACGGTGCCTGCAGCGCTCTGTTAGTCAGCTTCACTTCGCTGCTGGGAAAAAAAAGGACAGCAAAAGAAGGGGGAGGATGAAGAGGAGGAGAAGGAGGATGAAGGGGACAGTGAGAGGCAGAAGGAGCAAGTTCAAAGTTGAAGCAGATCTTGTGTGTTTCTCTCCCTCCTGTCCTTTGGGGAAAAGTAACCGTCTTGTGTGTTGTGTGCTCATTTATTGCTCGTCTGATACATGACAACATTAACACACACTCTGCTACACACTAATACACAGAGCTCACACACAGGTACATGTGGAGAAGGCGGGTTTAACACTTGTACTGCTATAAATCAGAGCAGATAATTAGTCTTTCTGTGCTTCCGTTTTCCTGTAAACACCTTTCTCTCCTTATGGAGGCCTGCTGTGATATTGGATAAAGTGACAGAAAGAGCGAGGGAGGATGAGAAATCATTATTCATTATTATATAGCTGGATGAAGAGCTCGGGTATTAGCTTCATTCTAGCTGCTTAATCTACCTGCCGAGCCAAAGATTTGTGCAGGTTTTGTGGGTATGGATCTGTCGTTGCATCTGTGTGCGGATGCCACTCTGTGTGTTTTTATACAGTATGGTGTGTACGTGTGTGTGCTTGCAGGAGAAGTGCCACTCATGCACTTGTGTTGTTGAAGACAGTGTTGACAGAGCGTTTCTGATGGCCAGGCTGCTGTGTTCTTCAAACAGGTCTCCTCATGAAGACAGCAGTCAAGAGGAAGAGCACTCAACATTGTTAACAGTTCCGACAATCCTTGTGTGTGCGTGTGTGTGTCTGTGTGTGTGCCTCTGTGTGAAGCTCGCAGACGTTAAGGATCTTCACTTACAGATTCGCAACTGTGAACACTTGACAGATTGTGTGTGCCTTCGAGAGGAACGCCTCACATAGCCAGAGCTTTCATTACTCCGTATGTGTGTGTGTTTGCTTACGTACATTTGTGTTGTTTTGTTGTGAGCGTCCCTATGAAACCCTACAGAAGCAGAGCTGTTAAGACGACTGCCGTGCAGCTTGGCTGGTGCCTAAAATACCTAAATTGTACCTGTGTTCTTCCAAACGTCCCGCGTCAACACACACAAATGCTTTCAGGAGCAGTGCTGACACATATCCGCCAATGCTGTCTGTGCTCATGGGAAGTGTAGTTAAACAGTGAGCATAAAAGAGCGGTGGTTTTTAACGCTGCAAGGACGTTGCCAGGCACCTCGACTCGCAGCGTGAGGAGTCTCCTATTAAACCTTTACAGAGCTGCTGAGTCTGTGGCAGAGCTGGAGTGAAAAAGTGGAGCTCAGTGCATCAAGGTGTTAGGCTGCATCAAAGCCCTTCACATGGAGGAGATTTACAGTGAAAAGCTTTTCTGCTCCGTTCAGAAGCATGTTGTATCAAGCCTGCCAAAGCCTGGCTGACTGGCTGCATTTGCCACGTACGAAGTCAAACCATTTGCAGTCATCAAACATAACCGGGTTGGAAATGTAACCTGCACATTTGAAAAAGGTGTTTTTTAGCTGTATATCATAAAAGCCAAACTATTATGCCAAACAAAATATGTAGAATACAGTTTTTTTTAACTGTTGGCCATCTTAGTTATGTTTCATTTTCTCCACCATGGAGGTTATGTTTGTTTGTTGGTTTGTTTATGAGCAAGATTAGGAACAAATTCGGTGGAATGGATAAGGTGTTGGCCAAGGAAAAAACTGTTCATTTTTGGAGCGGATCAGAGGTTGGATCAAGACATTTTTATTGGTTTTTTTTACATTGTGAGACATTTTCACCAATTTCTCCAGTCAATAATTCATGGATCTTGATTTCTTTTAAATCAGGCTTATTCAGGGCACTGATTTCTATAAATGTGTGCAATTTGCCGCAGTGTGATTGAATTGAAGAGGACTGTTGGGCCTTGGTGGATGTATGCGCTCGGCTCTCAGTGCCATTCTATAGTTTGAATAGTGACCTTGATGTTGTTTCCCTCACACTCTTCTGGTTAGTGGACACCGGTGTCGATAACCCAGTTGGTCACGTGTCCTTCCTTCCTGTCCCAGGGTGCTGTCATCACCCCAGCCTCGGCCATGGAGCCCAGTTTGTCTCTTCACCCCTCCAGTGTCATGGCTCCTCTCGCCCAGCAGATGAACCACATGTCTCTGGGCACCACAGGCACAGTGAGTCTCAGCTTTTTCCTTCTTCATGCATGTGTTTGTCTACATTTCAAGTTAAACATAGTCTGTACAGACTTCATGCGATCAGCTGTAATTGTAAACCTCACAGCCTTTTTTTGGAAAATGCCTTTGCCTGTTTGTAACCAGCCTGAAATGTGCAATGACCTTGGGCCCACGGCCAAACTGTTGCTACGTACTGCATCGTGAAATAGCTTCTCCTAATCCAGGGATTCCGGATGCGATTTTGTTTCTGTCACAATAATGTGTGTCCCTCTTTCTCTCTGCAGTACATGCCTGCTGCAGCGGCTGCTTCTATGCAAGGAACCTACATTCCCCAGTACACTGCAGTGCCTGCCTCTGCCATCACAGTGGAAGTAAGTAAACAAGATCGTTTATTGACTAAAAACTGGTTACACCAACTTCATACAGTAGCCTCATGTGCTTTAAAGAGCATGTCAGTGACCTCCCACTTTTAGAATGGCTCTGGTCCCGACAGTGAATTTCTTATTTATTTTCTCCTTTGGCATTTTATAAATTCCTTATGAAACTACGAAATGAATCTTGACCACAAAATATTTGATTCAGGCATCTACACATCCCATAAATCATTGCGAATGATCCCTTTCCAATGACTTCCAGGGCACTTCTTCTTGAATTTTACTTTGTTTTACTGATCTTCCTCATTTAAAAAGAGCGCAGTATGTTAGAAAGTGAAATCACGGTTGCTCTGTAGTAAACCTAATGTAACGCTGAATGATTCGTTCATAGCCGACATGATTTTCATGGTTGTGGTAAACATATCCATGGAAACAGCGCTGTTACACCTGAGGATTGTGGGTAGGGAAGAGCTTCTCCTTGACATTGCAAATAAAACATTTTCCTTCAAACACAGTTGATGTCATACAGATGTGTGGCTTCTACAGAAGCATTTCATATTATTTTCTAATTTTGTACAATGTGATAAGTCTGAATTGGATGGTTCAAAAATTATAAGTGATAATCATAATTAATGGGATATTTACTTCTGGAAACACAGTACACAGTAGACAGTGTGTAAAAGAATCTGACTTGAATATTATACTAATATGAGTATTATAAAAGCCCTTTTAAATAAACTATATACAGTATAATTTTCTCACTTGATGGCTCTCTATGTCTTAATAAATGTAGCTGTCATTCAAAATGATATGAAATGAAAACTAATAGGTTTGGTAGATATCCTGTGAGAACTCTGCATCAGTCAGTGACTTATTGCTGCAGATGGAACTCCAGGTTCAAGGCGTTGATGACGTCAGAATCAGATTGTGGTTCTGTGGGATTCAGAGAGAGGACATTTCTTTATCTATTTAAAAGAGCCTCAAACTGTCTGAGAACCCCCACCCCCCCACATTGAATCAATATCTAGTAAATGTTTTTGTCTTTTGTAAACTGTTCGGATTCTCTCAGTGAACTTTTGCTAAGTGGAGTTTGAAACTCAGTCTTCTTAGTGCCTGATATTGTTTTCATATGGGACTTATTTCTGTGTTTCTGGTGTCAGGGCGTGGTGACAGACGCTTCTCCCCAGACAGCCGCCCCCTCCTCGCAGGACGCCAGCGGGCAGCAGCCTTTATCTGTGGAGAGCACAGGGGATCATGCCACGGCCTACTCTTACCAGCAGACTAAGTGAGTGACTAAGAGACTAAGCTCTATTTGTTATCACATTCCCCCTGTGCAGCGTGTACAGAGTTATATATCACGATATCACTCCTGCAATGCACCGTCGTGACAGCCAAGAAAGTGAATAAGTGTCCCAAAGAGTCAAAATAGCAAATTTTATTTAGTGTGTCTGCTTTGAAAGACCTTGGATAAAGAGAGGCTTATCATGCAATCATCAGTTATTATAATAGTGTTTGCTTAGGCCGTGGTTCCCTAATGAAATGAATAATGTTAAGTAGTCTGCACAACAGTTCATATGGAGGATCACAAATGTCAAGTGTTTTATTCATTAACAACTAATTTTACAGTGAAACTAGGCATTTATACATTTGTTTAAACACAAAGACTATTTATTTATATATTAAGATTATAAATAATCCATTATTTGTTATATACATCTACATAATGTGGGATGTGTATTGTTATGGGCCCAAGGAAGTGCAGTATTGAATTTGGTGTGATGCGAATATTAATAAACTTTGAATAAACAGGCGGTGGCTGCAACTCGTCAACGTGATGTTGATCAGGACAACAGAATGTTCACGACTACACCAAAGACAACTGGTCACTATTAAAGTTTCAGCAAGAAAGCTGCAACCAGCATGTTGAGAATGGGAACTGCACTTAATATAAAGAGAAAACAAAAGATAAATAAGAAATCAAAATTCCGAATAATATATCCATTTATAAGTAAAAAGGTCAAATAGAACAACAGCAGCTTGTTACCTCTCTCGGCTAATTTGCATAATTTCACCTTGTTTATCAACACAAAATGCCTAAATGGAGAAGCTGAACAACAAAAATGGGAAATGGTAATGGGAAAAGTAAACCGCTCTTTAAAATGCCTGATTAAATTTAGACTGCATGCATATTAATGTAAAATATTAATTCCATCGTTCATGAATGTCTTTCTAACTAATTTTTGTAAGCCCTCTTTAAAGTTTCAGAGGGTTTATTGGTGAATTCATATTTCAGTTGTAATTTGTAACAATTATTATTCCCTTTTAAATTAATTTAATATTGTAATCTGTAAACAAATGTATTAATGTCTATCTTATTGTACAATTAGTCATATTATCAACTAAATGCTTGATGACTATTTGCATTGCACTCCTTCATACAGTAGCCTACAGTTAATGCAATTCTCTGACATTTGTTGTGTTGTTGTTACAGGATCATTTCAACCTTGACTTGTAAAACACAACCTCCCCATTTTTATCTTCCTCCCTGTGTTTGACTTGTTTTTCTGCCTCCTTGATAACCCGCTGCTGTTTTTTCTTTACATACAATAGTTGGACAAAGAATGCTAAAGAAAAACCCTTTAGACACACTAACACAGAGTTTCCTCAGTTACCCAATTTTCTTTTCACTGACTTGTTTTTCTGTCTCTTTTAGATAAACAGATCGGTGGGATCGTTGCTGCTTTGCCTTCCGAAGGACTGCACTGAGGCGCTGGAGACACGGACAGAATCAAGATGAAACAGGGACAAAGGCAGGGAGGTGAGGGACAACACTGAGCGCAGAATGCTTCCACTGTGCACAGGCACCAAATAAAAGACAAAAGATGAAAAAAAAAAAATCAATTATATTTCTTACCTGGTCGAACCAAGAAATGACGCTTCGCTGAACTCGAGGACGATGAAATCAAACACAGTCCGCAACTGTGAGTTTATCATTTCTCACCACGAGACCGGACTTTGCCTCCAAAGGAAAATGAGAAGAAACTAAACTCAACCAACAAGCTGTACAGAAAAAAAAAGAACATTTGAATGTGCAGGTAGATTTTCAGACTTTTTTTATTAAAAAAAATACGGAAGGAAGCAAAGTCTAGAAAAAAAAAAAACAGGTTGTCTTCCTTTGATATTAAGCTACATTATTTTCATTCTTTTTATTATTTGAGTAGTTTTCTAGAATATCAATGTTTTTCTTAAATCTTTATTGCCTTAATTTTTTTCAAACTTTGGGGAAAAAATGTTTCCATAGCTTTGAATTATTATTTTTAAAAAAGACTGAGTGATTGAATGATTTAAGGGGTTCCTGGAGTTTTGGAGAACCTTGAAGACGAAATCTACAAAGTTTTCTGTACAGGATTTAAAAAAAATAAGGTTGTATTTGTATGAAGATGATTTTAAATTATGTGGTGCGGTGCAGCTGGTGTTGGTCGATAGGGTTAAAAAAAAAAAAAAAGCTTCTTAAATGCGACTTGTGGAAAGGGTCAGTCCACTGCTCCCTGGAGTTTAGTTCCATCAGGGGATACAAGTTCTGTTTCTCCACGGCATTTGTATTGTTTTTGTTTTTGGGGTCTTTATTACTTTCCAGAACTTTTTGCTTTGCCTGCTTTGCTTGTCTCACTGCAAAAAAAGAAAAAAGAAAAAAAAAAATAGTAATATTTCTGACTTTGACAAAAAGCTGAAAAAAAACGTGCTAGGATTTTTAAATGTGCAACAAGCAATAGTTTTAGAAAACAACTGTTGACAGTTTCTTTAGTCTTTCTTAACTGTTGAAGAAAACGCAGCCGACAGGTGGCATATTTTATACCAAAGATGAAGAAACTAAGTAGTGAAGAGATCTTCCTTGTGTTGCGTTCTCTTTATTTTTTCACCTCTGAAACAGATTTTTATTTCTTGCTTCTCATGCTGTTGGTGTGCGAGATGTTTTTGTTTTTTATATATAAGTTAATGAGAACACGCAGAAGGTGTTTAACACAATTGCCTCAACCAGAAGAGTGTTCGCTGAGATGTTTCGTATGTCATGTGGTCTTAAGATCTAAAGTGGAGCTGTAACATCTGTTTGGAGACCAATCACCCTGTGGTAAGGAGGAGATATTAAAAACACAACATATATTTTTGGGAATAAGTCAGTATAGTTTATTCAAGTGGTGAAAAGGCTGAAAATGCATCATATCCTGTGGAATTCGGGAGTGTAAACACCAAGCACGCCATCCTCAGGCTGCATCGACCAATCTCACGTCCTACAGGCCATGACGCTGGCTGCTGTAAGTCATTACGACGATGTTCGAGTTAATCATCGTGAACGTCTCGGTGCACACAACAAACCGCTCGCTGTCTCGCCGAACAGAAGCCATTTGAAATGTGAGCATGGCGATGAAATCTGTCGAAAAAAAGGGCATTTCTGTTAAATGAAATCATGTCAGCTTATGTATATTCTCCTAAAGAAGAATGTTTTCTTTTTTGTGTTGCCTTTGTTATTTTTGAGAACTGATTATGATATGTGAGCTGCTAAACACTTTTCAGTATTGGGGATTTAAGGTTGTCTTATGTTGGGTGGGTGTGGAAGAGGTGGTGCCGCCCTTGGAATGACAAGTTTTACGGCGGGATATTGACGATGGTGTGTACTGAATAAGAGGGAAATGGATGAGAAAAATTTCAAAATTTAAAATAAAAAGAACTAGCTCCGGGGTCACAACCGTAAAGCCCCTCCCACCTGACTCTCCACCAATGGAAGGAAGCTAGAGAAACAGGAGCAAACGTGAACGGAGAACGAAAGGTTCAACCAAAATCGAGCGATACAAACCTCTAATGGAAAGTAAGTTATTGAAAGAAGAGAGAGAGAGAGAGAGAGAGAGAGAGAGAGAGAGGGAAGCTAGAACAAAAGTAATATTTATGAGATCTTTTTTTTGTACAGATGTGTAAAAGAAGATGCAACAGAAATAACTTTGATGATGCTATTTTTTTATTTGCTTGGTCACATGCCTCCCATGTCTTTCAAATTGTGATTCTGAGAGTGTCTGTAGAACCAGTGGATATTGCTGTAGTTCCAAATGTCTTCTTTTTTCTTTTTTGTTTTCTTTTTAGACAAATCTTTCAATAAAAAAACTGTTTTAAACAGCCCATACTCATCTTGTGTTTTTGGCAGATGCAAAACTTCACCACTAGAGGGCCCTGTTGTGAATGAAGGGTTGAATTATCAAGACAGTCCCAGTCAAGTCAGCACATTGTATGAGTATTGTACTTCTACTCTCCAGCAGTGGGGGGATGGAACAAACTTTTCACTTTCCCTCCAAAACATATATCATCAAATATCTGTACTTTCTATTCCACTACATGTTTACATGCAATTTGTTATATGCTCACAAATTTACAGTGGAATTCTAGTCCAATCCGAGCGGGCAGGTAACATTAGACTCCGCCTCCTCTAGCAGCAGCAAGGTGAAGAAGAAACTCCTGAGGTGGATTCACAAGAGGCCACTGCTGAGACTCCGCCATTAATTAATATGACAATGTGTTTTCATTAGCATCATGTGCAGCATTCTTTATAAATATTACAGTCTGTATTATTTTTGTATTAACCAAGTATACAGTAGACACAGTTAATGAAGTAATACTCTGTTGCATTAGGGATGAGGCAAGTGAATTTACTTGTATTGCTCAAGGTACATTTAAAAGCAAGCACTTACTTTTACTCAAGTAGAAAATGTAATGGGATACTTTTACTTTACATTTCTGTCTATTTGTACTTTTACTTATAGTAAAATGTTTGAGTACCTCCTCTACAACTACTCTCCAGTACGCAGACAATAGCATCACTGAATGTTTCCCAGACAGAGTTTAATGTTTACAGAATGGCAAAAGACTTTTTTCTAGGTTTTGGATTCACATCTACACACTTAATCAGTCAAATATAACTGCTCCCACTCAGCTATTCCTTTCACCATCCAGATTCAGGGTTTCAGGATTTCTCTGACTGACTCATCTCGAGATCTGACATCTGGAGTCTATACAGAAAAAGCCATCACAACCGCTCAGCTTTTCAAACATGTTAAGAAATCCCCTTCTTGGGTTATTCATCATGATTCTTATTTTTATAACCATGATTATACATTGATTTATCTCCTTGTTTTTCTTATTTATACTTATTTATCCTATAACCTCCTTCTCCTCTTTCTGTTGTTCCCTCTGTGATTTCCCTCCCTTTGTGGATTACATTCCATTTAGCTGACGCTTTTATCCAAAGCGACTTACAATAAGTGCATTCAACCATGAGGGTACAAACCAAGAACAACAAGAATCAAGAAAGTAACATTTTCTTGGATCCCTCATTGGAGCTGATATCTCAGGTGTTCTGTGACATGGTGCCGTAATAATCTGTGAGCCATGTTTCCAGTTGTGCAGTGGACTTGTGGTGCCTCTGACGTTAACTTTACTCTGTGGAGTAAATTCCTATGAGTTTGAAGCCTTGTAGGCGTCACAGATCTGACATCAATATTTGTTTATGTTTTTTTTGTCAATATCTGACATGTCATATTACACAGGCCCAGATTACACCAGACAGGTGTAGTTTTCTCAAACTAATCCACTGATTTAACTTTTCCTGAAGAAACCAATCATTTAGATGAGATAAGATATTCCTTTATTAGTCCTACAATGGTAAAAGGGGATACCACAGGCGATAAATAAGTAAACATGCAGTTTAAACATATGGAAATATAAAAAACAGGGACAATACAAACAAAAAGAAAAATATAAAAATAACAAAAATATATACAGTGTAAACAGAATAGAGTGTAACTGACATAAAACATTTGAAATATTGAAATATTGAAATTAATCAGATTTAACAATGAACAATGTTGCTTTAAGTACAGAATATTTTTATTGAGAAAACACTTAATGTTGTAGCAATAAATGTCCCGAACTTCCTCTTGCATTCAAATCTTTTAAATGTTTGCAAATAGAATGTATAAAATGCTATGAGTTAATTTATTTGATTTGCATGATCATAAGAAAACAAGGGCAAATTTCACATTCATTCCATTATTTATTAGGGAGGATTTCATTCAGTAAATATGGAGAACTGTTACAATAAGAACAGCAGTGCTACCGTTTCAGAGGTGAAGCGAATGCATTTAGTGCAATTACATGTATAATACAGGAACGGAATGTATTTGTTAGCAGAAGGAGTTTGACATGCTTTTTTGCCTGAGGGATCTGTGTGTGCATGTAAGCACACTAAGTTGAATGCACATACCAGTCTCACTTTAACATTATGCAAATTTGAAATGACACAATGTGAAACGCCATCGAGCACACAGACATATCGGCGTGCTCAGTTGTAAGTCAGGCGACCACTGTGTCAGTCTTTTAGCTGTAACACAATATGACCCTTTAGTGGAGCACGAAAAAGGACCCAATACTTTTCCCTGAGGTACAAAATGAACTGCATTTGAATTTTTAGTAAACGTCTCAGACTTAGTAGCTGTAACGATCTCCTGTTACCTACGGGATTACAGCAATCCCCAGGCTTTGAATGGCAGATCATTTCCTTTGTAACATTGGCTCTCAGTAGCAGGTGCGAATGAGGATGATGAAAGCTATGATAACCATCACGATGGTTAGAGCTGAAAATAAAAAGATGAGGCTGGCAAATACAGGGTTGGTCAGAGGTGTGATGTGTTTCACTTCAGATGGGATCATGTTGGACATACTCAGCATGTAGCCCAAACTCCAACCCACGCTGGTGTCCTTCACCTGAGGAGAGGAGAGGAGAGGAGATATGAGAAGAGAGGAGAAGAGAAGAGAAGAGAAGAGAAGAGAAGAGAAGAGAAGAGACAAGACCAGACAAGAAGAGAAGAGACGAGACGAGACGAGACGAGACGAGAAAAGACCAGAAGAAAAGGGAAGAGACCAAAAGAGAAGAGACGAGAGGAAACAAGACCGGATGAGAAAAGAAGACAAAAAGAAATGACACGAGATATGAAACCAGACCACAAGAGAAGAGACGAGGGGAAACAAGACCAGATGAGACAAGAAGACAAAAAGAAATGAAACCAGACCAGAGGAGAAGAGACGAAATGAAATGAGAAGAGGAGAGAAAAGATTTTTCCATTTTCTCACTGTGAATTTACGTGTGAGCTAATTCATCACTGTGCATGTCCAGAGAAGTTGCCTCACAGCTCAATCAAAAGATTGTGTGTCTGTTCGGTACTTTCATAGGATCTTTGGACCATGGGACTCCCAGACACCCCACGGGCATTACATAGCACTGATTAGCACACTAACCCTCTTGTTGGTGGGATTTCAGACTGGGAGCATTGCCAGCAGTTGAGGGACGTTCCTGTCTATAAGCAAACTGCCCTGCAATTTGGAAAATTGTGGCTCTAATGATTCTTTTTAGAGCTACTCTCTTTCCTCATGACTCATGAGCGACTAAGTGTCGCAGGCCATGGGCGCTCCATTGTGAGAGTACGCTCTCTATCCTCAGGGCAGCCCGCAGCGATACATTGCATGTCTTTCATTCAAAGCTCTGAGCGCACATGATCGGTATATCAGCCATCCATCATTAATGAGTCCCAGTGGGTGGTTTGATTTCCACTTGTGTAAGATAAAGGTTGTTAAGCGCTTGTATCAGTGCATGAGTCGCTGGTGACAGCTCAACTCTCAGCCCATTACTTTATCTGATACATCCAGATGGTTGTCTTTTCATCAACGCTATTTTCCTGCAAGAATATGGGGCATAGATAATAAATAGAGTGGATATACCAACCTGTCTTTGAAAGCTGATGCCTTTCCACGTCTCGTTGTCAAACTTGTAACCGTCTGCCAGCAGAGTGAAGACGTAGTGAGCTCCATGGCAGTAAGTCCTCAAGTGTTTGTCATCGATCCAGTGTTTTTCTTTTTTCAGCTAATAGCAAGAAAAACAAAGATCAGAGTCAAGCCTACGATTAGGAAGAATAATGACACAAGCAAATTAAAATGATTGCTATTGGCAAAATATCAACATTGTAGTCAAGGTGAAGATGAAACACTAACACACAACAGTGTGTTATCAAGGCTTATTATAATTTACAACTTCATCTATTTCCTTAAACTATTTAAAATGTTGCGTCTATGCCAAAGTTCAAGTCCTTATTTAGCAACCTGCTGCTGAGACATCATGTATTGAAATGAACAGTAAATCACGCGGAGAAGAAAACGCGGTCCTGTCACACCTCAGTCAGTGATGTCACAGCAGGTATTCTGCCTGAGGAAAATAACTCTGTATCTGCCAAGCAATTTAGCTTCTGCCTATAGATAGATAGATAGATACACTTTATTACAGGCTCTAGACCCAATAGCAAGACATACACCATAAAGAAAAAAAAAGAAAACAGATACATAAACACATACAAACATACTCTTATTCATGAGAGTCTTAAAAGGCACCCATACCAATGTTTCCACAGATATGATTGATATCTGACCGAGCTGCACCTGGGGCTTGTGAGCATCATTATAATACAGTTTTGTGACTCATCAAGTCGAGACATAAACTTAAACATCAGGTTCCTCAAGAGAGCCTGTAAAGTGCTTAGCCCTGAGTCACAAAAGAGCTTACTAGCACTGCTACACCTGGGCTTTTTCAGCAGTATCCTCAGACAGTCATTGTATGCTACCTGAAGTTTGTGCAGGGTCTCCTTTTTGTAGCTGCCCGTTAATAGGGCTGCATACATGGGGGTGCAGTAAGCACGAAACAAGCTCACTTTCACATCATCAGAACAGTAGTGGAATTTCCTGACTAACATGTTTGCTTGGACATACAACATTCGTCTCTGCCTGAACATGTCAGCATCATCTTCCATCTTGTCAGTGATGATGTGCCCAAGATATTTCGTACAGGTAGATACACAGAGGGATTGCCCTGACAGGTAAAACATTGGAAAGTGTAGCTTCTGATCTTCCTTGGTCCTACATATCAATACAACACTATTTTTTGCATTGTACTGTACGTCAAACTCAACCCCATACTCGGAGCATATATCCAACAGCTGCTGGAACCCAACAGTGCTGGGGGACATAATAGCCAAATCGTCTGCGTACATCAGATGGTTTAACAGAGTGTTCCCTATAATAAATATTTCTACTCGTTTCTGTTTTTTGTTTTGTCTTTTGTCTGTCCTCCTTGCTGCCTTCCCCTCTTTCTGTCATTCCCTCATTCCCTTCCTACTTTCTCGTCCACTTTTCTCCCTCCTCCAATTACATTGACTGTTATATCATTCATTTCAGCCTTCAGTTCAGATGTATACCCGCTTGCAGAACTTACCTCTGTCCAATTCATGTGGCAGAATTCCCTAACCAACGAGTTGAACTGATCGAAATCTAAAGAGCCATTCCAGTGCAGACCCCGCTTAATGTAGAAGAATCCAGCGTACGCCTGCAGGAGCAGCAGAAACACAGAGTTAAAAGTTGTTTTGCACCTTCATCTGCCTACACGCACATGTTATATATTTGTACTGTGTGTTACCATGAACTCTCCGGTGACTGGCGGCTGCTCAACCCCGTTGAAGGAACAGTGGGCTGAGGAACAGGTCTTGAAATCAAATAATGACTTGACCATGCTCCCGCACTTGTCTGAGTCAGGGGCTCCCACCATGAAGAGATCCTGGTCTGGGTTGTAGTTTGCTGGCTTCTTGGTGCACTCTGTGTCATAGATGGATGAGGCCTTCATGGTGATGTTGAAACCTTCAGGGAGGCAGGGGTTCAGAATGTATGCTGGGTCACGTGATTCCTGGAACATTGAATGGAGGAAGGAAATGTTAGAATACTGTATAAATTTATTATAATAAATCTAGCACTTTTTAAGGTTAAGCACAAAGTTCTTTCCAAGTGAAAATCTATTTAAAATCTATCTATCTGTCTGTTTGTCTGTCTGTCTGTTTGTCTGTCTGTCTGTCTGTCTGTCTGTCTGTCTGTCTGTCTGTCTGTCTGTCTAAATGGATGTACAAATATAATAGTTAAAATGAGTAGGTAGCAAATATAATGATGATAGATGATCTCATATGAATATGTACTGTATGTCTATAAAATTCGATAAATACAGAATGATAAGATAACAAGTATTTGATGTATTAAAACAATAAAATTAAATAGAATAGAATTAACACAACATAACATGACATAAAGCATAACTTATTTACGGGAATTACACATGATCAAATACAGATCCTTGTGGAACTACAAGCTGTCGAGTTAACATTTGATATTAGGACCTTTTATCACATTTTCTCACAGCGTAGCGTATTTCTCCCCTGCTGCAAACTCTCTTAGCTTCAAGAATGAAGCTTTAAGCGACCAGAAATAATGCATTTCTCAGCGACGCGCCTGACGACATTTACTGTCCAATCAATATCCTTAATGACATAATGCATCCTGGACTGGTCTCCCCTAGCCTGTTAGCATTGTTCACTAATCAATTCTTTAATAGGCTTTAATGGATTTTCACGTGTACATGCATGCAAAAAAACACACACATATACCCACATGTATTCCCACTGCCACGTGCACAAACAGGAACATAAAAACACACAAACAGAGAACAAGCTGCAGCGCTCATAAATACTTTAGTCAAATTCTTTTCATACACGCACATATATCTAAAGACAAAAAGCTGTGTTACCTGTACTATTTTGTCCAGAACTCTCTTATCAGCCTCATTCTTGCCGTAGCAGAGGAAACTATGAGTGTAGACATTGTAAGGGTATCCGTACAGTTTGATGGACATGTAGTCAAGCCCTTTGAGATCGTCCTGGACTGCGAAGGCGATTTGGGTCGATGCTCCACCGAGGTCCATGGATCCGACTGTCTTTGCCCCCTCTGGGAGCATATAGGTGTTCCACAAGTCTTTCTGCATGCATAGAGGAAAAGGAAACATTAGTGAGGCAGCATGCAAGTAAACGTTGGACCGAGACAGAGCAGACAGATCAATGACAGTGTCGGACCTCCAGGAAGTTTCCCATGAGGTAGTTGACGGTGATCCACCCATATAGACCTTCCTCTTGACCTGTGATGATGGAGGCGTTGTGGAAGTCGAAGGGCAGGGAGCTCAGGTATTTTCTGAGACTTGCCAGGATTTCATTGGATCTCTGCTTATCCAGCTGACTGATGGTGAAAAGAAGAATGAGAGATCTTACTCTCAGTGGTAGTCAAACATTTAATTAAGGGAATAGTCAGACATTTTAGTGTTAGAGAAGGAGGCCAAACCACTTTCATGTCTGTACTAAATATTAGGCTTAAGCCAGTTACAGTTAGCATATAGACTGAATACATAGACCCACAATTACTTTAGTAGTTGTTTTATATCATCACTGTGAGATGCCGACTACAACAACAAACTCTGTAGTGACAACATAGGATTTAGTCAAATCTAAAATATAGAGTATTTAGACTTTGCACATTTCTGTGAAACAGAATCAAGCCAAACAAAGACCAAAAGAAGCCTACTGATTAGATATCTATTCACTGCAGACCAGTGATGGGAAGTAACAAACATGTGTCTGTACTTTACTCCCTATACGTTTTATCTGTACTATCTGCTCCTTGCATGTTCAAAACAGGCTCAGTACTATCGTTTTAATGCATTTGAGAGAAATTATCAATTTCTTCCTCAACATCGAGACAGATTTGAACTTATTTTAACTAAAGGGCAATAACACAGAAAAGAAGATTCCTTGCTGTTTATGTATCAGGGAAAACCACACACAACACAACACAACAGAACACAACACAACACAACACAACAGAACACAACACAACACGACACAGCATAAAGACGTATCAAGAGGAAACTGATAAGCAGGGGAGACTGCAGAGGTGAAAATGACATGAGTCTCAGTTTGCTTTGCACAGACAGAGGAGGTAGACATGGCTTTCAGAAGGTACTTTTATACTTTTATACTCTTGAGTGCATTTCAGAGCCTGAACTTTTACACTTTTACTTGAGTAAAGTGGTTGACTTCACTTCTTATACTTACTTTGAAGTATCTGTACTTCTATTTGAGTAAAGAATCTGTGTACTTCTCCCTCCTCTGCTGCAGACCAACCAGTAGAAGTGGGGACCACATCACTGGAGCAAAGTGACGGATCAAAGCAGCCCTTGGTCAAAGAGCATGACTTTTATGATCTTTACATTATAATCTCATATAACTACCCACTAATGTGAGGAGATCCCACATTTCCCAGTATCATTGTTTCACTATGTGTTTCTGCATATGTTTTTACTGCTTGGGCCTGACTCCAGTAGCTTTTGGGTGAAAATAAAATCCATGTGATGCATGAATGAGGTGAAAGTGCTCTGCTCGTAGGTAATGGTGAGAAGTAATTCTGACACTTTCTTACTGCAGCAGTCTCATCCCGGCTGTGGCTCCGAGAAACAGGGGCGTGGTTTTGTGTTTTTCAGCGGGAATGGCCGTGGTGATTTGGGCCATGCACTTTTGGAATGCTCTCCATGACTCTTCATCTTTCTGAGGATCAACTTTCATCTCGGAGATCCCGTCACCTGTTGGCACGAGGCCGAGTTAAAATGAAATTGCTGAGTTGAGACAGTGAAAACCTGATGTACGTTGCCTGAGCACATGCGTCTCTTAACACATTTAATCGGATGAAGGCAGATGGACTACATCGGTTTTCTGGTTTTAAACACATTTCATAGAAATCTTTTTACTCAATAGTAGAAAATATACGTATACAAATAGGTAATGACTCACCTTCAACTTTACAATTCAGTATCTCCGTCACTACTCCTGTTTCATTCTGCTTCTCCCCGGGCCACTTGTAGAGGTACACACTGGACCGAGATGAACCCGAATCTATCACTATCCCGTACTGCTGAGAATGATGAGAGAAAAATTGAATTACGTTACAAGGTCACATATTTCATTTGGTCTATCTGATCGCACGTTTTATTTTGACGTTGATAATTGGACAAAAGAGCTCAGACAATAAAGATTGTGTTAAACTACAGAGCGGCTGCTGTGACACACACCCACCCAACTCCACACATCCTGCAGCACCCCTTTAAAACAAATACACATTGTCCATCTGGACCTCCATCAACCACCGAGCTAACCGATGAAAACTTCTCTCTGTGAGACTCACATCTGGATGATGTCTGCAAACACATTCATACTTGAGTGTTTGTTTGTATACCAATCTCTGACACACTGTTTACGCGTGTGTTATACAGTAAATACTTTAGTCTACAGCCAAAGGGTTTGTTCCTGTGAGAACATGTGTGCACGTCCATGCACGCGCTCACTTCTAGGCTGTACTCTGTTAACGCCCAGGTGTCCTGGATGACAGCAACAGCAACGAGGGCGGCGATGCTGGCCAACAGCAGGAGCAGCACGCCTGCTATGCGACACTTGTAGCCGATTGGTTGCTTGGACGCCATTTCCTGTTGGCAAGAAACAGGGCACAAAAAAAAAAAGGAGTTTCGTTAACGCTAAAAGCTTCCCGGCTCTCAAAGTGGAGACGTTTTGGAAAAGTGATGATGAGCAATAATGAAAACACTTTATTTTCCTGAAGAAGGGAAATAACACTGGCAACATTATTGATAGCCTGAGCAATATCACCAGGGTTAACAAGCACATAAAAGGAATGAAAAAAATCAATCTGACAAAATGTTGTGGATCAGGATTCAGTTTAAAGTGCTTTTACAGTTGAAATGTTCCCTTTCGTCAAGGACGGTGATGAGAACAGTGAGATACTTTAACCCTCATTATATTATTATTATCTCTATTTATTATTTTCTGCTATTAATTTAAAATGTGCAAAGCAGCGGCATGAAAGGGGGATTTGTTATATTTTTTTTATGACCAGCAAAGAGGAACACAAGCTTCCATTTTGTGATTCTTTGAAGAGAGTGAATGCGGACTTGAGTTGTGATTTCAGTTTGTGGAGGCTTATATGGAAGAATCACGGAGTGTACGGAGATGAGTGTCGACTCGCGTCCTGACGTTCAGGGTTTGTGATTCACTTGGACTTGAGAAGACTCGGCCAGTACAGACTCGCACGAGATGAGATGAGGACTCAGACTTTTTAAAATAGTTTTCAGAATCAGAATCCTCTTTACACGACCACACAATCAAGTTGGTGGAGTTCTTTTTTGGTACAGCATGGAAGAGTTAATGTCAACATAAAACATAACAAAGATATCGACATAGACAGCGGTGACACTACACAGTAAATCCTTCGCACTGTCATGTTACTGTGTGGGATTTTGACATGTAAATATATTGTCTAGTGTGAAAGTGCATGTGTGTTATGATTGTTGCAGAGAGTTCAGAGTCCTTATGGGGGAAACTATTTCTGACAAGACGATTTGGAGGATAAGGATCTGTAGCCCCACTTCCAGGGTAAGGACGGGCGGGGTCAGAAATCATTTTTTTGTAATAAATAAATAATTTGGCTTTATATTGATATCTATATTAATATTATAGCATTCAATTTCAGGCACTGGTGTTTATCAGCCTTCATGTCTTAAAATGACTCAAGACACGCCCCTAATCCAGCACTTTGCTCCCACAATTTATACATTAAATTCAACGTTGATGACTCTGACTCATTTAATGGGACTTTAACTTTGAACATTAAATGGCTACCACATTTCAATATTGCACAAACACCAAAGTGGAAATTGCATTTTGCAGATAATTAGACATCAAAATGATCCTTGATGAGTCAGATTCAGTTCATCTTGAGACTCGAGTCAGACTCTTCTTTGATAAACTGGAACTTGGACTCAGACTCAAACACTGGGAACTCGACAGATACTGTAACTATTATAATGAACATAAAATTGCTTTCACCTTTTAACATTGCACAAACCCCAGTGAGCAGGAAAATATTTGGCAGTGAAGATATTCAGATTCGTTTCTCTTCCTTATGGCGCCGAAAAAACGCAGCCAGATATTCAGTACAGACAGAAAAATCTAGAACAAACAAACTTTAAGCGGCAAGCAAAAAACTCTAACCTCTGAGAAAGACAGATTTTGTTCACAATCATAGCCAGAAAGTTCTCTGTTTCAAGTTTATACTCAGTTACAGGAAACAGCGCATTGTGCCAGATCCACCATGTGTGCTTTGATGAGGGAAATGTGCACAAACACAAGGTCGAGAATTGATTCGTCATAAGGACAAAATAATGTCCAATATGTCTGCAATTATAGGTCACACACAAACTTTAACATGCTGTAACATGAAACACACACATAAACTCAATGTATACTTTCCTTCTAATTATCTAGATTATTTCCCTTGCTGCATACCTTCCTTCTTTAACTGTGCCTCTTATCATTAGTATGTGCAGTACGTGAATATTATCTATATTTAAAATACCACGAAGCTGTCCTGTTATGTAAGAGTAAGGCTGTATATTTCCTTTTAAAATAGTGATAGGGCATAAAATATAATTTTCTCTCTGAAGTCATGAGAAATATATGTGCAATATGAAAATTCTTCGACTTCCCTTTGCTTAAACCTGTTGAGAATTCCCCGCCATGCTGTTTTCTTAGGAATTGGACGTCTTTAAGTGTTGCGACATTGTAATAACAACCTCCTTCAGCTATTACATAATGCTGTCTCAGCTGGGCTTCATGTGTGTTATTGTCATACTCTCAAACAGTTGGTAAAGGCGGTAGCACCGTAATCCTCTCTCTCTCTACCGCTCACGTTTTCCTTGCGTTTGCATTTTTTTAAAGCTGTATCAACACAAAAAAAACATTTGTCTCCTCCATCATCAGCGGTCTGTAAAAACACCTCAGTGCTAATGTTTGTTGTTGTTTTAAATTGCAGCATTTAAGGTTCCACAGCAACATCATAAACAGGTCAAAGGTGTGATTAAAGCCAGGCGACATGTCAGTCTTTTTGTTTTTACAGTAACTTTAAGTATGAAAGAAAACCTCTTTTTCTCCACCCTCATTAAAGCACATTCATGATTGAATGTTTGCTGTAAATCTAAGAACAAACACCAAACGAGCAACATCCTCCTAATATACAGTGTTTTAAGACTATTGAATCATAACTGTGATTATAAATAAAAATCACTTGTACCTATTTAGGAAAGTTCTGTATTCTTATGAAGATGAAGAGAAAAAGCTGTCTAACACCACACAGAAGTAACCTGAGCTCAGTGATGTGTGGCTTTACAGGGCAGCTGGTGCCCAGTGTCCGGTCCTTAACATCAGTGTTGTCCTGTCGGATCCAGGGTGCCGGAGAAATGACGCTTGTGACTTTCAGTGGCCGCCCACGATAAGTCACCAAATTGTTCAAATAACATCTCTCAGGGACTGCAGGTATGTTTGTGGACGATGTGTTCTTTACTACAAGTAGATCAGGAGCAATTCAAGTTCTCCCTTTAATGTAACTTAAGTTTTTATGGTTTCAACCTTTTTTCCCTTTATTTCCTTGGTTTGTTATGTATCTGTTTTTACTTCAAAAAATGAAACGGATTTCCAAAGGTTGAAAAAATACATAAAAAAGCTAAAATACATAAAAATTGGAAACTTGATTTAAAGTAATTTAGCTTCATTTTACCGTATGCAAAAATTTACCTTACGACAAAAACATTACATCATCTCAAACCCTATCTTCTTTTTTGTTAACACCTAAACATTTAGTCCATTCTAAATGAGTTGCAATGTTCTTTTTGTATCAATATTTCTACTTATATATGATCATGTTGATGTATTCTCGCCACTCTAATAAAATACCTAACTTTACAGGATGCTCAGATAACTTCTGTCATTTATTTACAGATTACTGTGATAGATAACACACATTTGGATACACACAAAGAACAGTATGGAACGCTCTAATCTGACAGCCCCCCTCTTACATCACATGTGTACAAGGTAAACAAAATACACATCGCTTCAGCCAACCAGAAGAACTGGTAGTTGTTAGACCAAAGTTTGCATTTAAACACAGACAACACACACATAAACCTACAAAACACGGACAACATGTCTGTAAAAAGACAACCAATGCGGACACATTCAAAGTGGCACATGTTATTGCCTCTGCCTGTAGAGACTGGTCCTCATGAGGAAAAGTAACGTCATGCAGATCACCTCACACAATGAAGCTCGCTTACCTGCATGAATTAACCCTTTTTAACAGTTTAACAATAGATACATGTACATGAGGAGGAAAGGGTCTGGTTGTTTCTTACCTTAATTGGTTAGCTGAGTTAGAGTGAGATGACTCTGAACTCGGTATGAAGAAAACCAGCAAGAAAGACACACACAGAGAGAGAGAGAGAGAGAGAGAGAGAGAGAGAGAGAGAGAGAGAGAGAGAGAGAGAGAGAGAGAGAGAGAGAGAGAGATTGTGTGATTGGCCCAGAGGAACAGAAGTTGTGTACCCCAACAACACACAGATGAATGAGTGAGGGAACATGGGAGGAGCAATGCAAACAAACTCCACCCCTCCCACCACACCAGTGCTACAGAGCAGCCAGCTCAGGAAGTGCAGCTGTAGAGGAAGATGCAGGGCTGATCCTTCTTCCCCTGTCTGTGTCTAATGATTAAACATAGATACGTTTAATTGTGAGTATGCATGAAACAATGTGAGAAGAGAGAGCGGAGCAATGCCTGTGGGTTAATTGATGTAATCAATAAGATAAAGTGCAGAGTGGTTGAGTATCTGCTGCACAGGTTATCACAAAGTCAGCTCTTATTAGATAGGCCTGAACTAAAGGACGGTGGCGAGGAGTTTATTCACATTTCAACAACAAGGCACTGCAAGTAATTTAGCTCAAATATAAAAGGTATGAAGATTAAATGTAAAAGCAACGTCAGACAAGTTCAGACAAATGTTCAAAAAAGTCTAATGTAAGAAATGAGTGGTTTGTTTAATTTAATAACAGGCTGCAGTGAGAACTGACAGTTGCAGCAGATAGCCTCCATGTTAGGTTTTGACTCTTCGGACAGAAAGCAGACCTGAACCAGACGACCTGAGGGGTCTGGTTCGTTCATAATGTAAAAGCAGATCAGAAATGTGGTCAGGCCTCCAACCATTCAGTGCTTTATGAGTGCTTGGGTTTTAAGATGGCAGCAAACTGATTTATGTAATGTTTTCATTGTACCTGTTTGAATTCAGGACTCCTGGCTTGGTTTCTTGCTTTTAACTTGACTGACCAAGGCTGAGCTCTGACTTAAAATACTTTATTCCTCTTGTCAACTAACAAATACTTCACTTTAATCTTTGTTTATCAAATCTTTGCTGATCATTGAATTGTTTAGTGGGTTTGCTAAGAACTTTTATAGGATTATAATCCCCTGATGATATGGTTATGTACATTTGTGCGTCATCTGTTTAATGATAGAAACAAGTTTTCTTGTTTTCCATAATCTGGGCCACTGGGAGCATATAGATATTGAACAGAAGTGTGCCCATAATGGAGCCTTGAGGAACTACATGTGTCATTTTTGTCTGCTCAGATGTGTTATTACCTATAGAGCTTAGTTCCTGTGCTTTTAAACAGTTCAAACCAGTTTGTGCTGTGCCAGAGAGGCCCACCCTGTTTTCCAAGCAGTCTTGTTAAATGTTTTGCGTGTTTTGTGTTCAGTGCAAGATCTGAGGCTATGTGATTGGAAGCATTTTTTAAGCCTGTTGGCGGATTATCAAGGCAGCAGGAGGAGGAGTGGGTAATGAAAAGTACAGAATCAAGTACTGTATCAACAATCATGGATGTGTTGATATTTTCAAACTCCTATTCCCATGGTAAATTCTTACAGTTAAAACTATGAGTCATTTATCTGTCTGGCAAAGTGCTGCTCTGCCAATAGGAAATTGTGCTACAATCCTGAATGTTTGTTTTGCTCCCAGAGGCAGACATCAGAGAGCTTAAAGCCTACTGTGAATGGTGCGTACGTATGAGTGAGTGTTTTTATGTGTTTAGACAAATGTGTTTGTATTTTCAAGTACTTTCTGTAAACATACATACATTAACATCCATATTCAATAAGTGATTCATTTTTCAAACATTTTTTTTTATTATAGCAGGTACTGATAACCTATCATACTTTTTCACCAACTTGTCTCTTACACTCTATGTCCACAGGCCACAATTATTTCCAAAGCAGAAAATAGTGACGTTCTTATTTACAAAAGGAAGTATTGGATTTAAAAAAGATTTATAATTTCCCAAACTGTATGGAGGCAGTCTATCAACTTTACATTTAAAATTAATTTACTAGTCACTGGGGCACCCCCTAGTAAAGTCACCAAATTTGAAAGAAGTTGAAATTCCCCAAGCAGGGAGGATATAACAAAAACAAATAATGGTAAAAGTAGGATCTAGCATTTGTGAAGTTTGACCTGAGCAAAGGACTTAGGCTACATCCATATGTACACGTTTTAGTTTGAAAACGGCAACGATCTCTGTCCACATGAGCATTTTGGCTCTGTACCAGTTCTATACCAGTCCATACTAACACACCTGGAAACTCATATCACGTGACCCCTCTCCTACACTGGGCATGTGCGTCCCACTGGACACAGAATCGCAGAGTGCTTGAATAGCAGCTTGTCTCCTGCCAATGAAAGCAGTTGTATCATTGAAAAATGCAGATTGTAACTGCACAACAGTAAAGACACAGCGTCAGCAATGCTTCTGATTGATTATTATTGATGTTACAGCGTAGCCAAGGCTAATGACGAAAGGGAGTCATGTGATAGGAGCCTGACGAAACAGCAAAGGCTACAACCAAAAAGACCCAATCAGCGATGTTAGGGTCTGTGCCATTGTTTCCAAACATCTCAGTTTCTGCCCGTTCAGATTAAAATGCAGCCCTAGAGTTTTCAAACTAAAACGGTGCCAGCAGCATTTCCACTACTAAATAGCTGGAGTGTACATGAAACCAAGCTGTGTGCACATCAATCAGGCTTAGGTTTGTATGCGAGACAAATAAAGAGTGATTATAGACAATAGCATGTTTATTAAGTATGACATTTTTCTTCTTTCTTATATACTCTGCCACTGAACCACATGAAAGACAGTTTAACCCTAACCCTAACCCTAACCCTTGCCAAGGATTCAGATTTTTTTTAACAGGGTTATAAATCAAATGGTAAAACTAAGCCTCGGGCTAACTGCAGATTGTTAAGAGTCCCAAATTGCCTGAGTGAACTCAGCTTCAGGCTTCGCTGAGCTAAGATAACTAGGAATGTGAACAACACTCAAGGGTGTGAAGATCATGCAGCTGGTCCTGCTTTGTCTTTTTTGAATTTGTATTTGACCTACATGTATTTGTCATATTTTTTTATGTGGAAATATGTTCCTGAACTCTCATAGCAGGAGAGTCAGTGCTGTGCTTCACATCACTGTGGCTGCTTTATGCATACAGTAGATTCCTTAACATTTCAGCATGTGGGTGGTCTTCTGCTATTTCCACCATCTACAAAGAAGACATTGATGGGGCCGGTCAAAGTGAATTTCATGACTGACTCAGTGGACAATGAATGAAGATATTAGTGAAGTATTTTTTGCCTCCTAAAGTGAGACGTGAATCCCACCGGTGTAAATGAACCGGCAAGACAAGACTCTCAGTGCAATTAGATTTGCACTGAAAGAGGAAATGGAAGAAAGGCAGAGAGCACTTTCTTAACTTTATGTGTTTCAGCCTCCTGGATACAGATTACATACCAATCCATCAGAGGCGTAGTGCTTCTACTAAACTGCTCCTTGAGTTGTGGCATTTCTGTTTGCATAGAAATCCAACAAAAGTGTGAACTGCATTTTCTTCCTTGTGGAATATTTGCAAAATATTTTAAAACAACAACAAAAAAAATTAGGGTTAATTTTGACTACAACCAGTTTTTTTTTTTTTTTTTACACCAATGTTTGTTGGGTGATACAATAGACTGTGTGTAAAGATGGACGACACGTTATTCAGAAATTAAGCCGAGGTGTCCTGGATATAGAACCCTGCCATCTTGCACATTCGGAGTCAGAGTGTGTGCCGTAGCCATAAGGAACTGGAGCTGCGGTATCGAAGTCCTGCCAATACAAGCACTCCAACTGTTATGAGCAGTAATGTCAACCAGCCTTATTTTCAGTCAATACGTAGTTCTTCCCCACTTTACTACAAATTGTTGTTTATTAGAAAAGCATATAAATAAACAGAAGTGTGTAATGTGTCTGCTGCCTTCTCATGCATGAGTGTCTTCATCTGCTACATCAAATATGTGTTTTTAAAAATATGGTGTCAGAATAATGAAATAGGCTCAAATTTGATTCATTTGCTTTCCCTCCCATGGCCACTAAAGCGATATGATGATACTTGAATTTATTTTTCTCTTTCTACACAGTAGAACGATTAAATACTGATATTTAGTTTTACGAGTTGGAGAGATATTCACTTCACTCTAGAGAAGCAGGGTTACAATGTAACCAAGCGATCTACTGGTGGACACTGCACTGCACTCTATTTTTCATACACTGTTCCAGTTTCTTATGCTTCACAGCATGACGCCAGTATCAAATGAACTAAAATGTGATGCTTTACCCTGTTTGTGTTCAAAAGATACTGTAAATAGAGTGGCACTCAGGAAAGCTCATACTGTAACTCCACCATGGACCAATAGTCCCCTTAAATTCAATCAAGCTGCACCAAATTGCACACAATCGTAGACATCAGTTCCCTCAATGTGCCTGATTTTTCTCTGGGTAAATGTTGAAAATGTTGATAAACGCCCTTGTCTTGCAATGTCAAAAGTAGTGAATAAAATTGAAATCTGTTCACTTGTTATTGTGTCAGCTTTCTTACAAACTAAACCAACCATCAAACAAACAGATAGGCATAAAAACCCAACAACCTCCTTGGCGTAACTATGTTTTTTTGAGTAAAATAATAAATTATTAATCCAAAATACAATTGATGCTGTATCATTCTGCACAGACACATTATATCGTAATGCTTTTAACTGCTGTGGAACCAGGCCCATTGCTGCAGCCTGTTCTTATGGCCTGCTATAAATTTACTTGTCAGTAAGTTTTATTTCCAATATAAGCAGTCCTATGTCATTTTCCCACAGTTTGGATGAGATCCAAATCAATTGAATGTCAATTGTTTAGTCACCATCAAATGAACTGCCAGGCAATCGACAATGTTAAAGATATATCATTACTTTTACAAGGCATTATGTCATATTTTTTCTTTCTATAAGATGATACTTCCTTTTTGGAGAATGCACCCACGTTATCTCAGACTTTGGGTTATTTATGTTTCAGACCGAGCTGTAGTGGTGTACACCGTTCTTAACATTTCACTGGGAGCTGGGTTAGGGTTCCATCAACCTCACAGCATAACCAACTTCCACTAAATGTTAGCTGAGATCTGGAGAGCTGCCCGGAGAAGTTCTTGCTAATTGTGAGTGTGCCTGATGTGGTGCTTTCAAAACGCACTAAACCCCCCCGCCACATGCCAGGGAGGAAATGTTGTGGCCGTGTTGTGGCCAGATCGCTTAGAGAACAGAGGCACTTCCAATCCGAACCCAGACCCAGGGCTACATCGGTCAAATATCTCAATTTTAGCATTGGTTGATAATGGGGTCTGCTGTGTCTTCACTCATCTCTCTCCCAATTGATTTCTTGCTCTTGCTCATACACTCTTTCTGACTCACACTTTACCATTTGGTAAACCCGTTCACTTCACAATTACTGTCTTACTGACACAAGTCTGCTTCTCAACCATAAATATAAATGCAATTTGTTTGATGTATTCTATAATCAAAATTATTTGATAGAACGTGAAAGCTGATCCAATTCTGTGGCCATACTAATGGAATGTATTCACTGTAATTCAATACCATGAAGGCTACTATCAAACTATGGTGGTGGAGTGGTCTGCTGGGGAAGCAGCAAAATGGAAGAAAACTTGACAGCCCGGTCAGGGAGGTCAGTTTTGTTCTGGGAAGCCCCCTCGACTCAATGGATGTTGTGGGAGAAAGGAGAGTGATCCTCCCTGATGGTGAACACGTACCCCCCCCCCCCCCCCCCCCCCCCCCCCTGCACTGGGCAGCTGCTGTCAGACTTTATGATCAACCCTGCCAACTCCCAGTAGACCACTCACATCAAAACTGACAAATGCTCTCATGTGCAATATCAATTCTACTATGTGCAATGATTTATATAATGTTATATCTCTTCTCTTCTCTTCTCTTCTCTTCTCTTCTCTTCTCTTCTCTTCTCTTCTCTTCTCTTCTCTTCTCTTCTCTTAAATTAACACAATGGTAATTTATTTCAATTGAAAATGACCTGATTTCAATATTTCAAATTTCTTATGTTCAACCTTACTTACAATATATCCTGTTTCTTTATGTTTATACATCATTTTTATCATTTGTAACCAATGCTCCACTTCTTGTATCCCTGTATCTTATCCTTCTTATCGTATTTTAAACACATGTTAATAATGTAATAATTTATCTAACTGGGAATTACCTAATCTCAATATTTCAAATGTTTTATGTGAAATCCTTGCTTGCACAGTTTTTTTTACATTTGTATGGCATGATTGCATACTTTTTTATACCAATGCTTCTGTTTTGTTATCTCTGATTGCATCTTAACTTGTCTTGTCTTGTCTTGTCGTATTGTATCTCATTGTACCGCATTGTATTATATCATATCTTGTCTTGTCTTATCTTAACACACTTCGAATGTATCTCATTTGAAATGACCTTATTTCAATATTTCTATTGTTTCTTTTTTATGTTTATATGGCATGATTACCTACTTTTATTAATAATGCTTCTATTTTGTTATCCCCATATAGTAATTTGCCTTTTTTTATCTTGTCTTTTCATATCTCATTGTATCGTATTGTATCTTATCTTTATGTATCATATCTTATCCCATCTCAAATTGACACACTGATAAAAAGTCCATAAAGTACGAGTTTAGTATTCAACCAATGCCAACATATCATTTTCGAACTGTTTTATGCATGACCAGAAACACATGCATGCACACATACATTATGCATACAGAGTAATTCTGCCAAAGTCAGAGACCCATCAAGTCTCTAATGTGTGGGCTGTGTGGGCTGGTGCACTTTAAACCCAGCCCATTGCATTCCACATCACCCGCAGCGGCTCCCATCCCCTCATCTACCTCAACCCTTACTCAGCAGGGCCCACTGCATGTAGAAAACTGTCTTTATGGTAGCAGCAGCCATAATGTAGAAAATATCCCTTTACTGATATTCAGAGACATCCTCAGGAAAGATGTAACACAACCCTGACTATTGCACATAAAGCTGTGAAATAACACTCATCACACTGGTATTGAATTTTCAAAAAGGAAACACTTATCCTAATAGGACTCAAAGTATTAGTCTTCAAAGCAATCAGCGCACAGTTTAACACAGGGCATTAAATGCTAAGCATGTAACATGATCTTTGATTGTCTCAGGGGTAGTTGTGACTTCAGATTCAGTTATGTGCTGATTGCTGCTAGATTCTAATGTTTTCCAATCTGACGCCTCCCAAGTGAAAAAAGCATCTTCAAATGGTAGATATCTGATATGCTGAGCCCACTGTGCAGTGAACAGTGGAGCTGACGTCATTTACTGGACTGCAATACAACACTGGGCCTTCAGTGTTGTAGACCAATGTCCAATATGTGTAATGGCCCCTGGTGCCCTCTTGGGGTGTGATCTGGGAGTGAACCTTCTGTTCTGCAGGTGGCTGATCTGGAGCACCTGTGGTCCATTGTGTGAAGGTTACATAAGTCCTGCCTGCCTCATAAATCTCTCTCTGCTCCTCTCCCCAGGCACCACAAGTTACAGTTTGGTTCTGTTCTTTCAACGTACAATATTTGCAACCACACCCTTCACTCACGCACACCCTACACCACTTTGTCTCCCTTTTGTTGTGGCCACTTGAGCCAGGTCATGACAAATGGATGTGATCTTTATTATATTTTGTATACTTCTTTGAGGTGTGCAACCTCTGCTAATTTAGCATTGCCCTCCTCTAACTGTGGAACTCACAATGCGCAGTTGGGGTGGAAAAAAATCAATTCAGCAGAACCAGAGATGTCATCTTTTTAAAACCACACTCTTCCTTGTCAAAAAACAGCTGCCTTCATTATTACCTCCACCAAAGTGGTTGGTTTCATCAGCGTTTGTCTGATTGTCAGCAGGATTTCACAAAAACTACTGGACATATTACTGCAAAATTGATTTGTTCAGGGAAGAACCCCTGAAATGTGGTGCTGATCCCAATCAGGGGACAGATCCACTTTTTTCCCTTTCTTCAATATTTCATAGGGCATTTTCAACATTTTAGTTTTTCTCACATTTCTCAATTCAGTTCCTGCAAATAACATGTGTCGTGAAGTCACATGTGCTGAGGTGTGCAGTGTGATGCACCTCAACCCTGGGCCACGTGCGGATACAACTTGCTGAAGACTATTTGCACAAATAATTGAGAGCAGTTAGACTTTTTTAAAATTACTTCTCAACTACGACACTGAAGGTTTGTTTGCCGTTGTTTTGCTTTGGAGAAGGCACAGTAATCTACTGTAGACAGTCCAAACCCAGCATACAAATATAGTAACAGTGTCTCACAGCAGTACACAGTAGTATATCTGACCCAAAGATATATTGGCCATGCAAAGGTCAGGTCCTAAAGAGTATCTGTCGGTGTCAGTAACAACAGTATACTTTGGGATGAGGGTTGACCAATAACAACTGTTGGGGTTTCCAGCTGATGGGAGATGTGACAGCTTGTCCCCTGCCAGCGTGTGTGATAGCATCCTCTTGTGGACAGATGGAGCGAGTGCAGCTCTAGAGACATTTCTCACCCCTGGAAACAGATTTGTGTGGCAGCACAAATGTATGTTTTAAGAAATGTACACTAAAGCATTAATGGAAAGAAACACTGGACCTTTGGTCAAGATGAATGAAACATCTTAATAATAATAATTTATGTAATCATAGTTGCATATGCATATGAGTACTGCAATACCCCACATTTGAATCCTAATAATTTTTTATAATATAGGACAAGATGGTGAATATCCCTTACGTTATATAAAATTATATTGAATATCTATAAGTAAAATATATATTAAGTTTTCAATATGAAGTAGTTTTTATTTTTACAAAAATGTGTAAATAGTTATTCTACCTTATACAGCGCAATGCATTGAGAAAGTATTGTTGTTGCTGCCTTATAGCAAAATCATTTAAATTTATATTTACCCTTTTCAGTCCAACAATAATGATGCGAGAATAGAATCTAAGAAATGTTTATTTTGATGATGATTTATTTTGAGGATACTTGAGTTAATTTGAATTTGTATATTTCCAAATAGACTGATCAGTGTTGATTGATTGTAACCAAAGGCTGCAGCATAGAATACGAAAAAGTGAAATCAGGAACATTTCTGAATCTTTTAGGAGCAAATGTATTTACGCAGCAACACAAAGGAAATGATCAGATTCTACCCCCATTTCATCCTAATCTCACAATTCCAGCATCCCTGTGTGTGCTTTAAGAACTGAAATTTTAATTCAACGACCCAACTGAACAGTGTGTGTAGTAAAAGCACATGTTTTATTCATACAGGTTTTACAGGTCAAGTACACGATCAAAGTACTTGAACCAGCATCAATATAATAGCATTGATACGTCCCATGTGTAACATTATCAGAGTTTTCCATTAATTCTGACCTGACAGGCCATATAACCTCTTTGGCATTTTGCTCAACCACCTGTATATGATTGTACATGTTTTATATAACATATAAGTTCTGCTTGTCTACAACGATTTTTGGATGAAATGTTGGCCAATGATCTGAGTTTAGCTTTTCAGTCAAGTGAGTGAGCAGGACAATAATGTTGAACAGTATCAGGGGCGAAGAATTAACCTAATACTGAATCCTCATCTGTATTTATAGAACACCGGCCTTTGTCCTCCGGGATTAAGATGCTCAGAGGAGGCTGAGTGCATGTGTGTGTGTGTGTGTGTGTGTGTGTGTGTGTGTGTGTGTGTGTGCGTGTGTGTGCGTGCGCGTGTGTGCGCATGCGCGTATGTGCACCTCTTCCATGCTTGTCATCTTTAATTGAGCACACAGCAGTGGAGGGAGAGCAGAACTCTTCAGCCTGCATTTTCACTGCTCACTCAAACATGACTCAATTCAATTCAATAAGCTTTATTGGCATAGCATTCACATGTGTGGCCTGAGCACAAATAGAATATTAAAGACAAATTGAAGAATACAAAAAAAAAATTACAATGTAAACAGCAACATCAATAGTTATCAAGATAATGGAATAAAGGAATTATAATATGAAGTATAAGTAGTACAGGTGCTAACAGCAACATAGAAAATGTACAAATAACAAATGGAGATGGTTCCACTAAGTAGATTATGTTCCAATATCTGTGTCCCACTGGTGTCTGTTGCGAGGGTAACTTCTCACTTTGTGTAAAACCTTTGAATTTGCATTAATATTTTTCACATTTGGGGAAGAATTCCTCCCTAATGTTTGTTGTATTAAAAAGCCCAGGGACAGACTGGACACTAACACAATTTCCCTGGACTTTCATACTCAGCACAGAATGAGGTTGCTGCGTCTCTTAATACAGGGGTGTGTGCTGGTGGATAATGAAAGTGTCTGAAATAAAAGTCTGACTAGGGCACAGCCCGTCCTCTCCAGGCAGCCAGCTCTGATAGTTTCTGCCCTTCTTTATTTCCAAACCTTGGTCACTCAGTCTGTGTATTGTTAGTGTCTTTCTCCGATTGGTATCAGTGACTGTGGTCAGGTAATCGGCCTGTTTACCAAATATGTTTCTTATTTGTGTTGTAACTCCCTGGGGAAGAACCCATTGAATTTAGCTAAAGATCCGGATGAGTGAGTAGTTCCAGGATTTTTCTTTTCACTTTCTATAACGTTGCGTTCATTTGGTGCAGCTGGATTGAATTTAAAGGGACTATTGGGCACAGGGCTTCACTGAAGATAAACCATATTGGTTTTCTTGAACTCAACAAAATCCGTCTCCCCATCAAGATGCGTTCACCCTAACCTTGACCTTAGCCTTAACCCAATCTTACCCTAACCCCAGGGGGTGGAGGACAAATGGAAACACAACTGAGGGAGCAGAGTTCGACACAACAAGGGGAGATCATGTTTGCCCAGGGAAAAACCTCATGGTAGTAATCATGACACAAGGGAAATGTGTGGTGGTGTGATATGTCATTGCACTTGTGAGGCAGGCTGCTTTATATTATAATAGAGTCTGTTCTTAACCAATTTAATAAGTACACTGCCCTAGTGCCACACACGATAATATCTTAAATTTGTGACCCTGATATATTATTAAGTTTTAAAGAGGACGTTTTAAAAATCAATCCAAACAGCGTGCAGACCACAGCAGACTTTATTAAAACAAATCCCCTCCATTGCATGCAGCACAGTCAAGCCCCAAAAAAGCATCTTGATACAGAACAGCAGCTGAATTTGACAAAATCGTATGAATTTAGAACAAGGTGTGGTGATGTCGCACAATATTTGACTGGAATGACCTCCACCAAATCAGCATTAGACAGAGTGGCGTTACATCACATTTAACAACTGCACCATTTACACAAGTTTTCTTTTTTTTTAACTCTACTCATTTGATCATTAATATGTTTCAATGCAGACACAATATAGGACAGTGCGATTATCGTAAGGGTCCGTCACAAGTTAATTCCCAGCATAATTCTAATGATTGTGAATAAACTCACTCACTAAATAGTGGTCCCATGTGGCCCAAAAGTAACAATCTGGGTCTGATTCCACAGACTTACAGTGGAATAGTGATTGTCTTGTGCTACAGTTGTGGGAAATTCTTGCTCCCTGTGCATAAGACACAACATGAATCAATAACAATTATGTAAAAAAATAAAATACAATAAAAAGCATAGGCCCTTGCCTGCCATTATATATTAAACATAACTGCTTTTGCTAAAGAGGCCATAAATAAAAGCACTTATATGAGGGGTGTAACCTGCTAACGCTGAGCAAGGCTGGACGTTTTTTAACTTTCTATGAAGCCCCCTAAACATTGATCACGTATATATTATTTGTATGTATATTAATGTGATAAATTTATCTTTCACAACCCATTCATTTCACTTGAACTATACCACTTTACACAAAGAAGACATTTCTTCACAAACAGCCACAGAAAAAGCAGACACACATGAACTCCAGTCACACACACACACAATGTGCAAAACATTCATTGCAAAACTCGAAACCTTCACCTCGATTGTACCCAACAAAACCTGGACTTCACCCCATATACCAAACTTTATACACAGAAGACACAGAAGCGGCATAGACAGCAAGGAGAGGGGCGGGGGGGAGTGCATTACAATGAGGACAATGACATAAACAGTGACAGATTAAAGCTGAGTTGCAGATAGAACATGTCATATTCTTTCTGTACAGTTGGGTTTCTTCGCAGATGTGTCAGAAGTTTGCAAAAATCAAAAAAGAAAAATCAGTATAGTAATAATCACTGCTTGGTTGCTGACACAAACACATGTGACTGTTAAGTGAGCTGTTTCGATTCCCTTTGTGACATTTTACATCCACAACCTGAAACTCAGAATTTTCATCCTAACTTTGGTCCTGCAATCGGGTCTCAGATTATACAGCCCCTCCCCTGCCTTTTGGTCAATGGCTCGGCTCCTCCTGCAGGAGCTCAAAGGTCAGTTGCGTGATGTGCCGCCATGCTTGTTGGATGTGACAGGACTCGGTGGTTCGTGCACAGATGGCGAAGCGCAGGACAAAGCGTCCAGAGAGCTGACAAGGCACCAGGTGGATCTCTCTGCTCTTTGAGATCTTTTTCAGCAGGTTCTGGGTCAGCTCATTGGAGCCCTGAGAGGAGAGAGCGAGGAAGAGATCAAAGCCAAGTGTTTCGGATTTTTGTCATGCCTGGTAGGGTTACTTGGTTAAAAAGTCAGCTAATATGTGACACTCATCTAATGTTTCACGTTGCACTCAACTTTAATTGTTTGTTGGGTGGGTAATTTATAAATTATTTACTTATATTGAAAACTATAATGGCAGAATGAGATTGCATTTTTATTTTTATTTGGATCTGCACACTCGTAAATATCAGTCCTTGAAACATGTCAGATTAGTTGAATCAAGATCCATGAAGTATTCTCAAGAAAAATGTTGCAAAACACCCAATATTGCAATGGTAAAGAAAATAAAAACTAAAATCCTTGATCCGTCCCCTGGTCCACACTCAAAATGTCTGCATCCTTCCACCAACTTTTGTGGTAATCTGCAGATTTGTCTGTCTGACTAAAGCTGCTTTTGGACATGCACTGAACTAATAATTATTATTATAACTCACAGACCTACACGTTTTATTCTTCCTGAAAAAATGAATGGCAGATGTGATTTTGATAAAATTTCTACAGAGGAAGTTGAATGTAACATCTCAAATCTACATGTACAGTACATGTCCAATGTGATCTATCTACAACATGTATACAGAGGGTTTAACTGGGTGAGACAATATGGAACAGACAGATGTATCAGTGTCAGTCCCAAAAGTAGTTCTCCGTGTTGTCTGTTGTTACCTTAAGCCTGAAGCAGACCAGTCCCATGATGACCTCAGCACAGATCTCAAACCTCTTGTCGGCTCGTACCAAACTCTCAAACTCTTTGGCCAGGTCCACTTGCTGCAAACACAAGACAGATTATAATGTGTCTTAACCCATGCATGGTTTTAAATATGTAACCAGTGTATACCACAGAAGTCCATGCAACTCCACTTATTCTGCATTGTGAGGTCTTCAGTTCTATTTCTCTCTATTCATTCAGAAGTTTAGAGGCTTAGACACAGTGCAAGAAAACAAACTGTGAAAAACCTATTCATCAAACTGATTGCATGCAAGTAGCTGCACCAAAGGCTGTAATTTTCATGATCTCCACTCGATGGCAGTGCTTTAACATTACATGGTGCAGCACTGTCAGCCATGCAGATTTGACCCATGAGTTCAGTAAGCACCTTTCTACTAAAACCCAGTTACCCTTTACTGTGGAATACATTCTACAGCTGGATCCTCATTGATAACCAAAAGCCTTTGATTAGAAGGGTTGAAGGATGAAGCACTTTGAGTGGCCATCGAGAGTAGAAAAGCCATTTACTGCCTCAGAGGCTCAGGTCAAATTAGTTAAATATCAGGACTCATTAAGCATGAAGTACTCTGGAGACATCATTGCCCTCCTGTAGAATAATGTTAAAACTGCTCCTATCATTATTGTCCCCTCATGTCTCAGAGACGTGTGGTGAAACTAGACGTGCATCACTGCATCTA